>NC_056729.1:644929755-645002255 GCF_019279795.1 Protopterus annectens | reverse complement strand
AGTGATTTGCAAGAAAAACACAAATTGTATGATTAACAGACCACAACTCTGAGGCAAACATCTGGGCAGTAGAGTGGTATGCTTCAACGTGTTTTGACAGTCACTAGAGTCAGAATGTCTGAAAAGTATGCGTTTGAAAATGTCGAAAGTTGCCTTGCACCTCGAACACTGTATAGCGAGTTTAATTTGATGCATTGGTGGGTTACCCATATGTATAACGCGCATTTGTCAGAGTAACCCTTGCTCTGGTACATACTACAGAGTATGGGTTTATAGACGACAGCTTACCTACTCAATTGCGTGATATTCTTTGAAGGGATAACACCATCTGACGAAGAATTTCTGTAATCTTTATGTATTTGTTTACTGTGGTATCGTACTGATTCTCATGGAAGTCTTTCAGCCCTAGCCTAGGACTACAAATTTATGAAATATATAAATGCGCAATAACACAGTGCTGCTGGCCGCATTTATAAGAGAGAGAGAGGGTGTGTTAGTATATACTTGCAGTACAGAGAAGTAAATTATACCAAAACTCCCTCTCCACATCAAGCGGAGTACCTCTTTACCCCTTTTTAATCGCAATCTGGATAACTGGATGGGGAATAGAAACTACATCCCTGGGATTCCACCCGTGTCCCTACTGGACAGGGGCATCGGGTGCTGATTTGTGTATGCATGGGCTAAACTCTTGGCTAGGCTTATAAGGGCCTCAGGGCCAATAGCCTAGTAACTTCCTATGATCATATGAAAATGTTTAAATTGTGGTGGTATAGTATGTGCAACATAAAGGGATTTGGCAGTATTAATCATGATGAAATAAGTGACAAATCCATACCAAACTATATGTAGCCCACTGGGTATAATAATGGTTAAGCAACAGGATGGAATAAGTCAGAGTGGTGAGTTATCTACATAACATGTTGAGGTTGCCAGTGATGTCTAATGGATCTGTCCTAGTGTTGCTTCCTCTTGGGACTACTCTTCTGAGATGTATCTGTCAGAATCACTTTTTTTACCTGAGCCATTCCTTCTTTTGTAATTTAATTGTAAGAAAGTATTTTACAATGCTTGCAAGGAACCAACATACCTTGTTTTGTTCCTGATTATAAAAGAAAATAAAAAATGCACTGCTTTCACAAGCCATCAGAAGTGCTTTACTGAATCTGAGTCGAGACAATTTTATTTTGCACTTTGATTATTATAAAGCCTTTCAAAATTATTACAGGTAAGCAACCTTGCTTAATATTTTGCACTCCTTTCTTGGACTGTCAGAAGTACTTTATTACAAGTGCAGAAACTGATTTTTAACTGAGCTAAGGCAAAATATTATTGCTTTGTATTTTGTGATTGAGGGGGTGGGGAAGCAACATAAGCATTTTGCTGCAGATAAGATATTTACTTATTTATTTATTTAATTACATTTATTTACTGGAAAGTCCGATTGGAAATTAAAAACTCTTTCCAACACTGGCCAGGGAAGAAAAGCTCCACTGTTACATATTCAAAGTTTTTATGACAATGTGTAAAATATGTATTAAAACAAAAGTATTTATAATAGAAACGTATCCAGAGTTCATAGCTAAGTACTAGGCTATCTGCCCTTGAGGGACATTTTGAGCTTTTTCATATTCTCTTTTTGTGCTTGAAATAACCTATTCCATTTGGTTAAAGCGTAGTATAAACCATCCCATGGTCAATAATGATATATTATCCTTAATGAGAATAACTGCAATCATACTATAGATAATCTGCAGGGACCCCATGTATGGGATAAAGAATTTAGTAGCCGCATCTGTCTATTAGTAATACAGGGGGTAATCCTACTGTAAATTTTTTGTTTGCCATCCACAAATATAAGTTGCGCTTAAAATGGACAGGGATGAGATGAAAAACACAAATGGAAATACCCACAGAGTACAAAACTGATAAAAACAAAAAAGAACCACGTCCAAAGCACTAGGCAGAGAATTTATTCCAAAACGACTTCACTTACTAAGCGCTTTCATCATTACACATGGCACCATCAGAGTAAGTAAAAATCAACCACATCAAACATTAAATACACAGCCAATCATATCAACATCCAATGAGATGAACTTTGTTTTACATGGATAGGGAGCCTATTCCAAAGTAGTGGTATCTTATGCAAAATATACCTGTCCCTACAAACCTTCAGCAATGAAATAATTAATTGCACTGTGCTTTACACATAGATTAAAGTGAATGTTTATAAAAAATATACAAAGACAATTGTGGAGGTGGCTGTTAAGTACACTTATATTAAAGTGAATCTCTTATAAAAAAATTATTCAAAAAACAGTTTTGGAGGTGGCACTTTGGTATACATATGTTAAAGTGAATCTTTATTAAAAAAATTAATAAAAAGACAGTTTTAGTGGTTGAGCTGTACAATACACATACTTTAAAGGCATTTTTATACAGTGACAGTACTGGAGATAGTTAGACACTCACATTGTGAGGGGGGAAATGATTACTGGGTGCCTAGGTTGGGATGATACAAGTGTGAAAGAATGAAGAGACAGAGAATCAGTATGTTTTGTTGCTGTATAAAGGGCCAACCTTAGGTCAACCAGTGCCCTAGGCAAAAGGGCTTCATTGCAACCCCAACACACATGCACAAATCACTCGGTCCCCCCATCCTTGCCTTCAAACACCATCCAAATGACTTCTTCCTTTTTTGCACAGTTTGACTTGCTCTTCATTTTTTAACTGAATTTATTCATATATTCAGTCATTTGGCTCATTTTAAGTAGGCAAGACTGCTCTATGATAATTGTGTGGGAAACAAGTGCATTAAGTTGGGTGTTTGGTGGCCACAAGGCCCCCCCCCCCATAAGCCATGGTGGTTCTAGATGCTTTGTAGTATATTTTACATTTTTTAAACAATATATTCATGCAATTATGGCCTGAGCAAAAAACAAGAGAGACAGTCTTGATCTTCAGCTGTGGTTTTCCTCAAATCCATTCAATACACTGTAACTGACCAAAACTTCACTGTAATAACTAAATAAAGCTGGTCGTCCAAGGTTTGCTAGGCACCCAGAAGCTATGAATATATAGATGCTCTGAGGAACATTTTAGAGCTTTTTCCCAACTGTTTATTCAGTGATGGCCTAAACAAAAAAGCACACATGAGGCAAGGAATTCAATCATACAATTTTACTTCAAGGAAGAAATGAGTTGCATCCAAGGCTTAATGCTGAAAGTAAACCAAACAGCAGTATACAGTAAACATAGAAAACAAATGGACGTAGTGTGATACAGTAATCATATCTGGTAATAGTACCTGCCTCCCTATGCCATCTTAAAAAAGGCAGTCTGTCACTTTCTGTGTATCCCGATTTGGTGTTAAACTGGAATGAAATTAAGAAACAAATGACCAAAATTACACATTTCAAGTTGTTGTTGTGTGTATATATATATATATATATATATATATATATATATATATATATATATATACAGAATGCCTCTTTACCCCTACCCAGAAAAAACAGCCACCTTATGTGCACCCCACTGATGGCAGACTTGGAGAAAACTGAAAAAAACAAGTAGAACATATCTGCTGTCAGGCATACATAAACAGAATGCTTCTTTACCCTCCCCAAAAGAAGGACATCTGTATATGCATCTCATATTTGATTGTGAGGAAAATGAAAAAAAAAATAATTACAGTAATATTTCCAGTGTGTTAATTTTAGACAGTAGACTGCTACTGTACAAGATGAGCGACTCTCTGTGCACCCCTCTACAGTTTGTGAGGAAAGTTAAAGAAATAATGATCACACTGCCCCCAGCCCAACTCAGTAGTATGCGCTGTGATTTGAGAATGAAGTTAAATAATATCACCCTAGTTCCCCGTGTAAGCTACAACAACCGTCTGTGTACTCCACTGAGCACAGCTTGTTTTAGGCCAGGTGGAGTTCAGGGCATAGGCCACTACTAAACCTGTGTCTAAATGAACTTGTGCAACCTTAGGGTGTGGAGAATGCAAGCCCCCAGAATCTGTGAAGGTCTGGATATAATGCAATGCCTTATTGTTTTGAAAAAGGACTTAAACTAAGCAAATCACAAAAGGGTCAGTTACTTTCATCCAGACAGCCCCCACCTGTAACAGGCAATTATAGCAACTTCTGTGTACAATTCAGACATCTGATTGTGATACAAGAGGATGGCCATGTAATGTAGTTCACGTTAATTCACATACATTAAAAACATTTCGTGTTGCTTCACACATTTCACATTAGTCCTGCAAAGCCAGAACAATAAACAAGCAACAGCAGGCAACTAGTCATTTGCATCTACATAGGTTCATACTAGGCTATCTGCCCTAGGGCATTTATAAGCCTAGCCAGAATGTGTTTGGCTTTCGCCACCCATTTTAAATTTATTTTGCTATGCCCTTTTTCGAGGTTAGTATACTGTGCCTCTGTCTAACAGTGACACAGAAGTGATACCCGGGGTAAACCTACTATCTCCCATCCACTCATCAAGATTCCTCTTGAAGAGAGTCAATGAGGGACTCTGCCTAACCTGGACTGGGATTTTATTCCAGAGTGAAGGGAGCCTCTGGGTTATGAATCTGTCCCTCCAGCATGTCCTATTTATTTCAGTGCTGAGGTTCAAGTCTCTCCAGCTCGTAGCTCGATGGGATTTGGATTTTCTGAGGTGCAGCATGTCCATTAATTCCGGGTTGGACATGGCTTTATACATCAGGCACAGATTGCCTCTGAACAGGCGGTATGCCACTGAGTAGAGCTGGAGTTTCTTTAACCGGGCAGCATATGGCATCTGTTTGAGCCCTTTGATCCTCTTGGTGAGGTACTTTTGGGGTCTTTCCAGTTGCTGCAGGTGTCTGGTAAGGTACACCCCAAAAGGGGCATTGTACTCAATTATGGGCCTGATGAGGGATGAGTAAAGAGGCACGATGACCTCCCCTGATCTAGATGTGAATCCCTTCATGATTAGGTGGGCTATATAAAATGTTTTTCTAACCACTTTGGCCACGTGGTTGTCAAATGAGAGATTGCTATCAACTTGGGTCCCCAGGTCCCTAATTACTTCTTCTGTACTTAATGGATTACCACCTATGTGGTAATTTGTGGGCACTTTGTTTTTGCCAAAGGGATGACTATACACTTTTGGCATTTAGCTTGAGGCCATGGCTCTGGCACCAGTTGTCTGTTTCTATGAGGCTCTTTTGGAGGATGCTTGTGTCGGCTGGAGAGTCGATTATGGCACCAGTTTGCAGTCATCTGCGAACTTGGTCAGCCACAGTCCTTCCATGTTGGCCTGTACCTCCGAGAAATATATACCGAACAAGAGAGGTCCCAGGACGGAGCCTTGTGGGACACCACTTGTAACTGGTTTGGAGTCTGACATGGCTCCAGCAATTCTAACCATGTGGGTTCTGTCCTTGAGCCAGTTTGCAATCCATCTAGTGACATAGGGGTTTATATTTAAGCTGGTGAGCTTATCTATAATGCCCGAGTGGGGTATTGTATCGAAGGCTTTTGCGAGGTCCAGGTAGACTGTGTGGACCACCTTCCCCTCGTCAATGGCCTTGGTGACTGTTTCAAAGAAATCAACCAGGTTTAAGAGGCAGGATCTGCCCTTAACAAAGCCGAACTGGGTAGGATCCAGTGCCTGTAGGTCCCCAATATCTTTATTTATGAGGTCTATGATGATCCTTTCCATAGCTTTGCAGACCAAGCTAGTCAGGCTAATGGGGCGATAGTTTCCAGGATCCGTTGAGGCACCACCTTTATGGAGAGGGACCACTGTTGCTGTACGCCACTCTTTGGGCACATATCCTGTAGTAAGGCTGAGATTGAACAGTAGTTTTATGTTTGGATTTAGCTCTTCTTGGAGTTCATGTAGGATGCAGCCCGGGACACCGTCTGGTCCCATTGATGCTGTGTTTTTTGCTTTGGAGAGGGTGGCTCTTACCTGAGCATCTGAGATGTCAGGGCGGCAGCACTCTGCTGGGATAGATATTTCCCCTTTTGGTGGGGAGGGGGGGGGAGAAGTTTGCGCTGAACCTGTCAGCTAGGATGTTGGCAATGTCTGTGGGTTCAGTGTATTTTTTGTCATTTTGGACTAATTCTGAGCATATCTAGTAATTGCCACCCAGGTTCCTAACATAACTAAAGAAAGCCTTGTGATTATCCTTAGTGTCCTGTGCAATTTTTCTCTCGAAGCTGGCCTTAGACAATTTTATGAGTGCCCGCAGTTTTTTGCTAATACTGATCAGTGATGCCTTCCCTTTTTGGGATTTTGCTCTATCATTTAGTAGCTTCCTCCTTCTATTGTATAGTTTGTTTATGGCTGGGGTCCACCAGACAGGACGTCTGCCTTTGGAGGATTGGGTCTTGGTTTTATTTGGGATCGCATGATCCATGCATTCCTGAAGGTGTTCATAGAATGCGTTTATAAAGGATTCTGCGGTCTGGGCCATATTTTCCACAAGCCCTGGGGCTTTGAAGGATTCCACCTCGGTTTTGAGGAGTGTGAAATTTGCTTTAGAGAAGTTTTTCACTGTGGTTTTCTGGGCAGGGGGTGGGGTCGGGATGTGAATATCCAGTGTGATTAGTTTATGGTCTGATCTTACCAGTGAGGGATACACTTCTGGTCTGGAGCATAGAGTCCCCATGTTGGTGATGATCAGGTCCAGTATGTTTTCCCCTCTTGTGGGAGTGGTAACAAGTTGTTCCATAGCATTTGAGTTTATAAATTCTAGGAACCTTTGGGCTAGGGTTGGAGCTAGAGTAATGCTCCCAGTCTATGTTTGGGTAGTTGAAGTCGCCCAATATAATGGTGTTTGAAGAGACCTTCATATTTTCCAGTGTTCACAGAAAGGCCGAGTGGGGTTCCTGGGTTTGGGAGGGTGGTCTGTAGCAGGCTATAAACTGGAAGGCAGTTTTACCCACTGTTAGTTGCACATGGATAGTCTCTGATGCTTCGTGCTTTGCCACCAACCTGGAGGTGTGGGTATCTTTGATGAATATCGATACTCCCCCTCCTTTTGTGGTTCGGTCCAAGTTTTGGGGCCGAAAAGCATGGTATGAGGTATAATCTGGTAGTGCTGGGGTGCTCTCGGGAGCCCTGAACCAGGTTTCTGTTACTGCACAGATATCGATGTTCTCCATGCTAAGGAGAGTTTCGAGTGCATGCATCTTGAGGTTTAGACTTCTGGTGTTGAGTAGCATTACTCTTAGTTTCTTATCCCTTGTGATACCTATGGTTGTGGGTTTGTCTTTTGAGCCTTGCCTAAAAAAGGCACTATGGGGGTAGACAGCCTCAACAACTATAGATACTTTGTATGGATCTTAGATGTCCAGTTAAGTAGTCCATTTTACTTCACACAATTGCATACTAATCCCGAAAAACAGACAGGGACTGTTTAAGCTAGGCAAAGAACAAGAGGGTCAGTTACTTTCAACAGACAGTTGCAGCACCCACTCATCACTTAAATGTACATTTGTGTGCACTTCAGATGATTGTGACATAAAATAACACCCATGTATTCTATTTCACCTCTGTGAACTTTCATGTAAACAGTAGCCACATATTAAAAAAGTATTCCAAATTGTTTCACACAGATCATGTTAATCCTGCAAATGTACACTAGTCCTGCAAGGGGGGGGGGGGGGCTTGATTACTTTCTGTATATAGCTTCTACCAGGTCTATATTAGATTGTTGAAGTATGAATACTTCGAATCACTAAAGATCAAACTTTAGTGATCAAAGTATTCAAATTTCAAATCCTTATAAAACTATTTTTTAAACAAACAAAAAGAAACAAAAGGGTGTAAGCAGGGGGTCAAGCCCCCCCTGCACCCCCACATCCGCCGCTCTTTAAATATACCAACTCAGAGATCATGCTACAGTGTAGGAAATGGAAATCTTTTGTTTCTTCACTGTATTGCACTGAAGTGCGATCTCGGAGTTGGTATATTTAAGTAGCGGGGGGTGTGGGGGGTGCCCCCTGCTTACACCCTTTTGTTTTAAAACTTTTTTTTAGCAATTCAAAGTATGCATACTTCGATCACTAAAGGTCGATCTTTAGTGATTCGAAGTATGCATACTTTGACAATCTGATATAGACCCGATTCTACCTTCACCCAGCAGTCATAGCTAAAAATAACAGCTGTGTATTGCATTTCATGCTTATTCCATGGAAACAGTACCACACATTAAAGAATTCCAAGTTGTTTCACACACATCACAATAATCATGCAAATGGACACTAGTCCTGCAAGCCAAACGTTTACTGTTTAAAGTGAGAAAACAATAAGAAGGTCAGTTAATTTCTACAGTTAGTTCCCACCCCCACCCAGCAGTTATAGGTAAAATGATAACCACGTATTGTATTTGAACATTGCTCCACAGAAACAGTAGCCACTCACAAAAGTATTCCAAGTTGCTTTACACAAATCACAGTAATTCTGCAGGCATTTGGTCCAGTTAAGGGAAGTGCCTAGGTTATCAGTTTATCATACTAATGGAAAGATATACACAACAGCTGACAGTGCTTCTATATTGTAATTACGTAAACATTAACTGACTGCCAGAACTGTAAACCAGCTATCCATGACTCAGATTAGGAGGTAATTGTAATAAATACACCACCATCTTCAGATGGTAACTTGCAGAGCACTCTTATAGAGTAATTAATGCTTAACTGATTAGTTTTTTTTTCATTGTGTAACAAAAGTATATATCCTGAGTTAGTCAAAAATATTTCCTTTATCCAACAAGGCCACTCTGAAAATGTAAAAGTTATAACAAATAATTTAATCCTGTTGGCAAGCTTAAATAAAGTCAAACTTCTTTTCATCTTTCTTGGGTCATTCATCTAGCCACCACATCTCCAGTATTTTTTTTTTGTGCAGAACATTGATTTTTTTTTCTCATCAAGCCACCATATACATATTTAAATAGTTACTACTCAATTAACAGATCCCATAATTTCTGAACTGTAAAACAGTCAGACCCATCATTTCTGAACTGTAAAACAGTCAGAACTTGTTTTACATAAAAAAGCTATATTGCATCCAAGACTATACAAAAAGGTTAAAACTATCATCCCTATCTTTTAAGAAAATATACACATGTATGTTACATTTAAAGCCATCATACCTCATTTTCTTGAAAAATAAATTGGTCTTTACATTTATGAAGAAAGTGAGTAAACAAGTAATCCATCGTAGCAGGCTTTCCTTTGTAAATCTTCTCTACCGGCAGGGTTAGCAGTCTTCAGAATCTGTAAACTTGGAGTTATCTCAGCTGTATTTTTATTTCACTGTTGCTCCAAATATGGTAACCAGTACATGTTGACTAAACCAACTTGAAAACTGATGATGGGGTGGCAGGAGCATTACCAACAGCCTTTCGTAAGGTTGACTACAGCAAATTTTCACAACACCCCTGCAAGTCAACAATGAATTCCCAGATGTGGAGCAGCATGGCAATGTGACATCAAGAAAGGAAGCAACAGCTAGTAATACACATGGCTATTTAATACCTAATCGGCAATCACGGGAATATCTGAACAGTTGAGAGGTATCTGTTTGGGACAGAGAATTCACACTTTTACTTCATGCATGCAAAATAACATAAATAAACATATATTAGCATATTTGAAAAGGGTGTTATTGATGATATTTATGATCTAGAGACCAACCATAAGTCTCACTTTTTCACCCTAATTTAACCAGAGATGAAAGAGTACTGTTAGATAGTTTCCAGAAGGGTAGGTTAGTTCATATTATGAAACCTGACAAAGGGGGTGGAACTGTTATTTTTGATTCTTTGGAGTATTCTAGTGCTATGTCTAATATTTTACACAATACTGATACTTAAACTTCAGTTTCTAGAAACAAAACTAACATTGCCTATGGTAGAATTGATTCTTATTTATCAGAATTTATACTTAACCACAGAATAGATCCAGAGAAGTACAATTTTTTGAAAATTGCCAAGCCAATTATTCTGACAATCTTTGGCATACTTAAAATTCACAAAGGTACAACCCCCCCCCCCTTTTAGACCAGTAGTGGCCACCCAGGGTTCAAAGACCTACCTTTTGGTAGTGTTAATTGATCACAGAAGTATCTCACAAAGGGGATTACTGGCCTCAAACAAATCCCTACACTGACCGCCTCAAAAAACTCCAGCTTTACTCCGTAGCATATCGCCTACTCCGAGGTGATCTCTGCCTAACATATAAAGCTATGTCAAACCCAGAGCTGTTGGACATGCTACACCTAAAGAAATCCCAATCCCTCTGAGCTACACGCTCTAGGGACCTAAACCTTGTCACCACAATAAACAGGACACGCTGGAGGGATAGATTCCTGTCCCAGAGACTTCCTATACTCTGGAATAAGCTACCCATCTATGTCAAGCAAAGTTCTTCATTAGCACTCTTCAAGAAAAATCTTGATGAGTGGATGGGAAATAGGAAATACACCCTGGGGATCACTTCTGTGTCTCTGCTGGACAGTGGCACAGGAAAATAACTTTCTTGGGTGGCATAAGCTATGGAACCTTGCTGGCTAGGCTTATGTAGGCCCTTGGGCCGATAGCCTAGTACCTACCTATGAACCTATTAGTTAAAGCCTATTTACAAAATGGTCCCACATTTACCTATTGATTTGTGGGAATTTTTAGGGCCACTTAAGAATGATTTATGGAACAGGGATTTGATTTTCCTTCCCATCGATGTTATTGAAAGGTCTTGAATTTTTTCACAATAGCTTGGTAGAGTTCATCTCTTTTTATAATGATAAAATTAACTTACTAGTATATATGATTCCCTTGGTCTAAGACAACAGTTATATTTTCTTTAAAGGCAAACTTTTTAAACAAACCAAAGGTGTAGCTATGGGCGCATCATGTACCACAGTGTATGCCAACCTTGTCTTACTGGACTGGGAAAAGAGATTTATATTTAATTCTGCACTATTCAAATATGCTAAACTATACATGATGTTTTTGGATGATATTTTTATTTTATGGGATTGTCCAGAGTCTCAAATACCTCCCTTTATTGGCTGTTTGAATAAGACAACTGACTTGTTAAATTTCACCTTTAGCTTTAAAAAGTGCAAGACTAATTACATGGATACTTTGATTGTGCACATGGCTAGAGGTTTTAAGTCCAAAGTTTATAAAAAATCTACCTTCGGCAATTCATATTTACACTTCTCCCGCTGTCATTCCTTTTCACAAAAAAAGTCTAGTGTAAGGGCAATGTATAAAGATAGCCAAGACGACTATACATAAGGCGAATCTTGCTACTGAATTAGATAAAGTAGCTAATATGTTTATGGCTAGAGGTTATCCAATGTTATTAGTAAAAGAAATCTGGTGTAATGTCAAGTCTGAATGGGGTTTTAAATATATGCCTTTATTAGGGGTTGGCTTGACAAATATTTCTTTGAGTAAACCCAATGGTACTTTGAAAGAGCCTTGGTAATTCAGTGCAATTATTTGTTTGGTGACATTAAAAATATTGTTAAGAAAAACTAGAACATCTAAAGGGCTAGTTCTGCTATTTTTAATTGGGACCAGAAGCATCTTTTATATATAAACAGCCCATACTTTTAAGAATTTATTGGAACTGAGTGTCAATTACGATACAATGGTTCCTACTTTTAAGTACGGGACTACACAGTGTGGTTTTTATAAGCAGTGCCCATACATTATGGAGGGCTACACTTTAATTTTGGACAGTAGTTTCCATTTTAGGTTACTTTTATTTAAGAGCAACTGTTCCTCCAAGGGTATTATTTATATTGCTAAGTGCTCAGGATGTTCTGCCTTTCACATGGGTAAGATCAAACATTTCCTACATAAAAGAATCTATGACCACAGTTATGATATCCTGAATAAAAACGAGAACAACTCTTACTCTAACTTGACCTACCTACAACAAATTTTGTTTTGCTATTTTAGAACAAGTGAAACCTAACCCTCATGAGGGGTGATTGGGAGTTCCATAGTCCCTTTACTTATTTTCTGTATTTATTTCCTGTGAATCTGCAAAATACATTCATCCAGTTTTGAATTTGCCAGATTTGCAAGTAGTAATATTGTTCGCTCATCTGAAACTTTAGTTTATAACAAAATAGAGCACTGCAAAATCTTGACAGCTGTATAACAAACAGATACAGCAAAAGCCCAGTACTCACTATAAAATGTTTTCAAAAAGCTAAAAAAAAGTATTCACTTGGTGCAATTGGGCTCCAGTATCAAATTTCTCTCTCCTGATCTCTACCCACTTCCCATTTCATACTTTTTCTGCAAGCCTCGCACCCATTCCCTCCTTCACGCATTGGCTGAGCCCTGCCATTTGACACTGATGCTTGCACAAAGCCTACATGTAAATCATATTTTAAAGGGGTCTCACTGGCATGTCATGAGATTTACAACTGCCTGAAATTGAAGGTTAAAGACATGAGGCACCTCTAAAAGCAGTGTAGTCGAGAGGGCCACTTGCTCCCTACAATGCTGCAGCTGCTGTGTCTTCAATAAGCTTTGTGCCATGTATTCGTTAGTTTTCTTAAAGTTAAAAAAAAAAAAACAGGGTTTCTTTACTTTAAGAAAACAAATAAATACCGGTAAAGCACCCCCACAACAGCAGAGGGAGGAGCTCCCTAGGCAACTGGATAAAGTTCAGTAGAATTGCTCTTAATACATTTTATAGTATCCTAACTATACCAAGATATTTAGTTATATGCGTGAAAAGACTGAGTAGCTACTTTGTACATAAGCATACGTGGCAGATATTAGATACACCTTCCCCTTTGTCTTTGAATCAGTTCTCATTAAGGCGCTTTATCAGATTTTGCCTAATTTTAGAGTAATTTGTTTCCTTTCAGAAATCATTGTGTATGTGATTCCAGTTTGTAGAGGTTACTTAAGTAAAGCATTTCTCTATAAAAGGATATCTAAATAATGGTCTGTGTACAGATGGGGTACCATCACTTTGTGAATGACAATCACAGAGGAATACCCAATGTTTAGTTTACATATGAAGAAATGACATTTCCTCTTGGATTTTAGTTTAAATATGAGGTTGGCAGAACATATCTGTAAAATTTAACAGGGCTGTTCTTTCTAAGCATCTGTGAACTGTGAAATCAGTCTGCATATGTGAGACTGAGAGAGTCCCATTCTGTAAGTGCTTCACACTGAGTGGATTATAATTTCATTGTATGAGAAGCGGGGTATGGTGTTGTAGGAGACTGGGCTGAATGAGTTTTTGAAAGGTACAGTGGTCCAGTTGAGGTATGTGCCAAGGAAAATTAACATGTTTTGTTATATGAGTGCTGGGCTGTGTTTTTTGAGGAGAGTTTTGCAGAAGAGGAAACTACCAAGCCATATGTATGCATGATGGCAGCTGGTTATTACAGAAATTACAGATTTGTTTGAAGATGAATTTCTTTTTCAATGGCTAAATTAAATGTGAAACCTACAATTTGTTACTGGCCAGTTGATCGTCTCTCAGAGCATTGCCATTTGAGGTTTGTTGGCATCTTATAATGGCAGTTAGATCAGAGAAGAGTGAGAAGCCAAGTGAGCCAGTACATCCCTGTACTGAATAACCTGAATATTCCCTCCTGGAAGCCTTGAAAACTTGTCCAAACTTGGATTCCACCCACCAGTCCCAGAGAAACCAACCATTTTAAGACGGATAAACCTAGTGAACCAGTATATCCCTGTACTGAATAACCTGAATATTCCCTCCTGGAAGCCTTGAAAACTTGTCCGAACATGGATTCCACCCACCAGTGCCAGAGAAACCAACCATTTTAAGACAGATAAAGTATGTGCAGATCCAGCTACCTGAACTTTATACCACAATTTAAGGTTTAAAGGCTCTGCTACGCTAGGCAAGCTTCCCACTCAGAACAGCCAGCAGCCAACTAGCCCCCCTTTTTCCCTTTCTTGTTCTCTGTAGCTAACCCTTTATCCAGCCTACTCTCTCTCTCTTTAATACGTTGCCTACTCCCACTCACCCTTGTATGCGAACACTTAGCTGTAGGTTAGCGACCAACCACTAGGTGGCGCCTTATCTGTAGCTTTCTATATTTCTCCTTCTACACCTACTTCCTTACCATACCTCCGCAACCCTGCTTCTAAGCTTCTACTTGTTAGAGACTTATTCTATCCCCTTTCCCACCCCAGTCCTAGGGTACCTTTAACCACACTGTAACTCTTGACTTCCCTACTTTCCTCTCACTAGCCTTTTAACCTACTTCTACATTCTTACCTTCAGACATACTTGCTGAAATTTCCTGCTCTACACATTGTCATCCTCAATAGTCCTCTCTCCTACCCGCTCCATTCGCCCTGTGGGCTCACTCCGCTCCCCTACCCTGCCCCCAATTCTCACCCACCCCTAGTGGTCCTACATTTATACCACTAGTAGACACACCCTATCCTGTCCACTCCAATCAGATACCTAACATCACAAACTTACCCAACCCTCTCTTTGTACACCACACCTACTAATTAATTAAGCCACCTCCTCCCCATCTACTTTCTCATACCTCTACACCACACCACACCTTCAAACTACATCTCATCTCTTTCCTAACCTCCATACATATTAATATGTGTATATCATTCATCCCTCCACAACTTAAAATGCTTATCTGCTTATCACTTGTATCTTATCTTATAACTACTTACCTCCTAACCTCCTATGAATACCCACTGAACTCTTCTGTTTCATTTCCCTCTAAGTACACCTCTACATCTACATTACCTCTCTCCCCTACCTTCTCAAACCGCACCACACAACCCAACTACCTACTAGCCAAATACAACAGACTAGCACACTTCAAGTTAAGGAAACTTAAACCCAGGAAAATACTTGACTTCATTTACAAACTTCTTCAACCAAAATATTTTAAACTCCTCCACTTTCTGTTAGATGGAGACATTCATCCTAATCCAGGCCCACACCATAATAAAACCAAAACATACAAAATACAAGACAAAACTACATCTCTATCATTTTCTATACTCACCAATTCTCTCTCTGTTGCCCATCTCAATATACAAAGTATTTGTAACAAAATTAGTCAAATCCATGCCCTTCTAGAAGTCCATCAATTTGATATTTTATGTTTAACTGAAACATGGCTAAAGCCTTCAATCAAAGACAATGAAATCACCCCACCCGGTTATAACATTATTAGACTTGATCGCACTGCCAAAAAGGGAGGAGGGGTAGCAATTCTCTACAAAACACAACTCCAAATTAGTACTATAAGTCTGACTTGTACCCTAGACAACAATGCCGAAGTAATCAGCTCCAAACTTCAAGTCAGTACTAATAAAGCCATAAATATCATCTGTGCATATCTCCCTCCAGGAAATAATATCAACACTCTCGAATATATCCTCAATTTACTCTCTACCAACCTCCCTCAAGAAACCCTAGTCTTTGGCGACTTTAACATTGATTGGTATTCCTGTAACAGTACTAACCCCACCTCCCATATAAACCTATATGGCTTTAAACAACTCATTAATAGTCCTACCAGAACTAATAAAACCAACAATAATGAAACCACCTTAGACTGGATTCTTACTAATACTCCCCACCAAACCTACCAATCAGGCACCCTTCCAGATGATCTAAGTGATCACTCACTAACTTATATCATTAGACACAAAACAAACCCAACCTTACCTACCACTTACAAAACATTACGTTCTAAAAAAACAATTTAACTCTGAACAGTTTCAAGCTGAACTAAGACAATGTAATTGGTCCCCACGAAAATATCTCCCACTTAATGAAGCTGTAGAATACTTCAATTCTGCATTCCTATCTATCCTAGATCACCATGCCCCAAGTCGTACTATTAGAACCAAAGCTAAAGCAGCACCCTGGCTAACCAACAATACTAAGCAAAAACTCATTCTCAGAAATAAATCTTGGGATAAACGGCGTTCTACTAAGAAACTAACTGACCACCAAAACTTCAGAAAGCTTAGAAACAGTACAAAAAAAGCCATCCTGACAGATAAAAAGAACTATTACTTTCAATTACAACAAACCACCAAAAAAGAACCTAAACAATTCTGGGCCAGTATTAATAATCTTTTATCCCCAAGCCAGTCAGTCGCACCAAACCCCCAGGACTCTAACCCAAACATTCCCACACAAATAGCTAATGACTTCAACTCTTTCTTCACCAATACCATCCAAACTCTTGCAAATCACCTATCTCCTGACACCTCTAAACTACTCTCACCTACTTTAAATACTCATCCTCCCCTTCACTTACAACCTGTATCTACCTCCTTTATCTTATCTCTACTCCAAAAACTTAAACCCACCTCCCCCTCTGCAGACAAACTTCCTGCAGAATTCTTGCAGATAGGAGCCAAAGCCACTGCCTATCCCATTTCTATCCTGATAAATAGATCTATAAATGAAGGAATGTTCCCTTCTATCTGGAAGATATCTCACATCATCCCACTACACAAAGGGGGAAATTCTAATGACTTCTCAAACTTTTGTCCCATAGCACTGCTATCACCTATAGCTAAAATCATGGAAAAATGTATCCATAAACAACTACTTAACCACCTTCTCCATAACAACCTACTTGCTAACTGTCAACATGGAGTTAGACCTTCCCACAGTACCACCACTGCATTACTCTCCTTTACCAACTCCATCAACTATAACCGCAACAACAATAATCTATCATCTTCTATCTTCATAGACCTATCAAAAGCATTTGACATGGTTAATCATAAACTTCTTCTGCACATACTAAAATCTCTCGCACTTGATCCCCCTTCCTTAACTTGGTTTACATCTTACCTAGAAAACCGTCAGCAGGCAGTACTTTGGAAAAATTCACTATTTAATCTCCTTCCTATCTCTTTAGGTGTACCTCAAGGGTCTATCCTAGGCCCCCTCCTATTTTCTATCTTTATTAATGACCTCCAATCAGCTATCCCTAACACTACCTGCATACAATATGCAGATGATTCTACTATAATCTGCACTGCCTCCTCTCAAACTGAACTACAGTCTCTTACCCAAAAAGCTTTCACCACTGTTGAACACTGGTTCTCTGACCATTGTCTACTCCTCAACCCCAAGAAAACCAAATTGTTACTGTTCTCACCTACCCGTAAATCTACCCCTCTAAACTTCTCTATTACTTCCACTGATAGCACTCTGATTTCTCCTGATTCTACTACAAAACTACTAGGAATAACTATTGACAACAATCTCAATTTTGATTCTCATATCAACAACACAATAAAAGTAGTTAACAAAAAGATTGGATCCCTTTATAGAATCAAACCCTACCTTACACCTGAAGCTCGGACCACCTTAGCCAGGTCTCACCTTATCTCTACCCTTCTATATGCTTTCCCTATTTATACTAACCTCTCTAAAAATAACCTCAAGAGACTTGCTACATCTTACCATAGTATTGCTCGATTTGCTACAGGATCTATGTTCAGAACTCACCACTGTCTGAACCTAAAACAACTAGGTTGGCTTGAACTTCCTAACAAGCTCATTTATCAACAGCTCTTAATAGCTCACAAAATTCTATATCAACCATATAAAACACCAATACTCTCTAACCTCATTACTCCATACAATAACCTGAAACACCTACGTTCTTCAAACAAACTACTGGTTAATATCACCAAACCCAATAACTCTGCAGGTGACTGCCTTTTTTCCAACTCTGTTGGAAAAATGTGGAACAAACTACCATCCAATATCTCATCTTTGTCCACTCTTCCACTCTTTAAAAGACAACTGAAAATGCATCTCAATAAATACTGGCTCTGTTCCTTTACCAACCCAGATTAACCTTCCTTCTTCCTTTCCTCTACCTTAATTCTTTCCTTCTCTTTTACCTGTATCCTTGATAGCTCCCCCCTTACATAACATCTTTGTAGATATATGTTATCTCATATATATTGTATGACCATTGTAAAAAAAATATATATATTTTACCATATTTTTAAAACAATTTATTATTTACTCTATGTTTTGATATTATCAAATTTGTGTATTTCAAGTATTTATTCATTTTGCTTATGAATGTTAACTTGTTATGGCTATTTCTGTTTGCATGTGTATTGCGTGTACTAAATCACTTTGTTTATAAATTTCATCTTGTTATGGCTATTTCTGTTTAAACTTGTAATAACCATTGGAGCTTTTCTCCCTGGGCCTCCACTGAAAATGGACATATATCCAGCTGGACTAGCCCGGTCAACAAATGTAAAATAAATAAATAAAATAAAATCTGTTCGGGGACTTATTTTGCTGCTCTACAGTTTCTGTTGGAGACGTGACGAGCAGCCTTTCTCTGTATATCTTGATTATTGCAGTTTCCATAGTTTCTATTGTTTTGCAACAGTACTGGCTGTGATAATTCTGCTTGCTCTTTCTCCTGAATTTTGACATATGTAGTTCATGCAGATGTCAGCATTTTGTCTATAAAGCTTTCTATGTTGTTGCTGTTGTGTCTTTCGGCTTTTCCCGGTTAGGGGTCGCCACAGCGGAACTCCGGTCCGCTAATGATTGGCAGTAGATTTTTACATGCCGAGTTGCCAGTCCTGATGCACAACCTTCAATGAAGGTATGCCCATTCACGCATGTCTCCACACAGAAGACTCTGTAGCTGAGAATCAAACAGGACAACGTCTTACTATGAGGTGACAATGCTACCGCAGCACCACCACCGCAGTACAAAGCTTTCTATATGTATCATAATTAATGCAGGACATTGATTTAGTTGCTTGGCTAACTACTCAGCCTTCAGATTGTGAATTTTCCAATAGGATTTTTGTTCTTACTCTAACGTCAGATTGTAAATCCACTTATCTTCTGTAGTTCCTATCTACTTCTGGTGATTTCTTTTTCAGATCTCAGTAATATAGCAGAAGTAGGAAATTTATTATCAACCTTCCTCCCACTTACAATGGAGATTATGAGAAACTCAGTCCATGAAATGGAATATTCTTGTATTCCAAAATTGTGAAATAGCAATCCTCAGAGCTTCTGTTACAGCTCTTTCTTAGATTTTTTTACAGCATAAATAACTCTCTCCACCTATACATTCAACTGAGGGCAGAATGAATCACATGTTATACTGCATTCCCACTCAAGCACAAATCTTCTGCCTTCCCAAATTTTATATTGAAGACCACTGCCAGATATGACATCTGGTATCCCCTCCCATGAGAATATAGACTTTAATGTACTAACTACACTTGTATTTCTTGTGCCAGTCAGTTTGATTATTTTCAGGGTACTTGAAATAATAAACTATGCATTTTCTTTAATTTGAAACACATGTGCATCTGCTCGGCTCTGCAGACAACGTTATACCAGGAATATTATCATTTCTTACTTTGGATTGTTGTTGACTGCGGTGGTGGTGCTGCGGTAGCGTTGTCGCCTCATAGCAAGACGTTGTCCCGTTCGATTCTCAGCTAGAGCGTCTTCTGTGTGGAGGCATACGTGAATGGGGCGTGCCTTCATTGAAGGTTGTGCGTCAGGGCTGGTAATCCGGTACGTAAAAATCCACTACCAGTCATTAGCGGACTGGAGTTCCACTGTGGCTACCCCTAACCGGGAAAAGCCGAAAGACACAAATAAACAAACTTTGGATTGTTGTTATGGTATTAACTGCATATTGCATAAATCTTCACTGCTTATTCTATTTCAGTTGACATTCCTGTCCAGTAAATTATATCTCCTGATCTTTCTTTACTCTTTACGCTTTACTCTTCACATGTGTTATTTATGTATTCTTTAAAGTATTTGACTTCTGTCTGTTGATTGAGAACTATTATTCTGTCATCTTTTTTTTTTCAAACACCTTTATTGAATTACTACTTGTGAAATAGGCAAATTTACATTCAAATACTTCAAATATATTGCTATATATCATATAACATAAGCAATATTACATAAATTATTCAATTCATGCTTTTTTGTAAACAAGAAACATCTCCATTAAACCATCACTTACTACATAGGCAAAAATCCATTTATATAAATGAAAACAAACCACACTTTGAGCACTGGACCTATTGAACCTTAGGTGCAGCTTATTTCTTCCCTAAAAGAAAAACAAGACTGAATTTCTTTCCTCACCATGACTTTTGTTGAGGTCAGTTTCTCAATGTAACTTCTTCTGGAAACAGCATTTTTAAGTCAGTATTAGTATATTTCTACAATTGCTTTACTTTTTTCTTTCAATATTAATTGAAAGATTAGATAAAGATTACATACGAAAAGCTCCTCTTTTAGCATCTGTGATCTCCTGGTAAACATGCTTTACTCAACATATCTGTTGTGTGGAGTTCATTGCCTTGTCTGTATTTAAGTTTCTGATCATATTAAGTTAAGAAACACCCTTTGCAACATGTGAGGTGTCTTGCAAAGAAGACTTTCTGAATGCAGTTTGCAAGGGATTGTGGTCTGTTTCCACCTGAAAATCCTTACCACAGGCATATTTCTGTTATTTTTTACATGCATACACTACTGCTGACAGTTCCCTTTCTACGTCAGCACATATATTTGGTCCATCTTTAAATTTTATTGACCTGTCTTGACCTGAGTTTGTCTCAAAGAGGAATACATTTCTAGCCATGTCTCAGTTAATACCAGTTTAACTAGTGACACAGACATTGGAGGAGCAGAAAGGAGTGTGCATGGACTGAGAAAAATGCATGTGTTCACTCTTGCCTGAGTGGGAAGATTGTAGGGAGCTGACTACTCCAATCTCAATTCACACTGGAAGCCAGAAAAGAAATTACAAGGGGATGGGCTGCTGAGACTTAGTTCACCCACAAAGATGAAAACAGCCCCTGCAACCACTAGAAGGTGTGGGGGACAGAGAGTGTAACTGAAAAATCTTCTGATGGCTGTCAGTTCAGAAACAGCTGGGAGGTAATGTGGGTAAATAAGTGATACAAAAATATTCTTGACTCATTGGCAAATGAACAAAAATATTCTTGACTCATTGGCAAATGATCTGTTCTCTTGTTTGATTGTAGTAAACAACATTCCAGATTACCTCAACCTGTAAAACTGGTTTATTCACAACATAATATTTTAATGTTGGTGCTTCTATAAATATTTTTGTGCGTTTCAAACCTTATATCTTGTTCTTAGTTTCTGTCTCAGACTAAATTCTTCTCCACCATCTTTCTTCAAGGTATAGTTCTCTTAGATACATAGATACTCATATTGCAAGGTGCTGCATCATTCCTGTGCAATTGAAGAGGTTTCTGGGTTTAGAATTTACACTTTTTTACTATATCAGACTATGGTTCCAATGAAATTAGAATATGACTTATATCTCATATCTGTCAGTCTTATTTTATATTTACTTATTGACATGAAATTGTTTTCTTGAGCTGTTTAGCAGCTACATCAATCTCTTGTCATACTCTTGTTGTATCTGCTTTTTACAGTTTCAGATCGCCAATAATATTTACATGCTTTTTCAAGCCTTCAGATACCTAAGCAACTGCTATTTGAAGCACCTCTGGTGCTGTGAAAATACCAAAAGGAAATGTAAGGAATCTATATCTTTCTAGCAGCTTATGAAATGTACACATTTCCACATTATACATTTTTTCATATATCTGTATTTACTATAAACTCTGGGTTGCATTTAGTACTGAAACACACATAATATTTGATGTATTTCAGGCAACATCCTCAACTGTAATCAACAGATAATGTTCTGTTTTAATCACTGTATTTATATTTTGCAAATCAGTGCAAACAATCTTGTCTTTCTTCACATCAGTAACCACACTATTTACCCATTATGCCATTTTTTTGTTGCTTCTTAATAACACCTAAACTTTCCATTTATACCAGTGGCTTCTCAGTTATACTCATAGTAGCTACTGTTACTTTTCTGAAAGATTGCATTGCTAGCATAGTATTAGGATTTGTATATGATATTTTCTTGGCAAATTTCCTAAGACTGTAATGGAATCGGCATAATTATGAAATACATCCTTGCTATGGCTCTGTACAGTGTTCAAGATGACTGTGTGACTGTTTTTGATTGTGCAGAGGAACACATTTTCTGTTTGCTGTACATTCATTTAGCATTCCCAGGATATCACAGGACAAATGACCCAAATAGTAGGCATATTTACTTCAAGAACTGATTTGAAACAGGATCCTTTACTTCTTATTTCTGTATTCACATGTCATTAGTTTTTATCCAATGGTTTTACTTGCTGCCCTGAGTTTGTTGCCAGTGGCATAGTGCTTCGGCTTTATAGTCAGTAACTGTAAACATTTTAAATTTACCATTTTGCTTACTACTTTTCGGCAACTTGTGCCAACAATCTGACTTGCAGTTTTGTCTCACTGTTTCTGATGTATTTCAGTGTTCACATTACCACCTCTTTTCATTTAAATAACACCACAAACCACTCATTTTCATGTTTCTTTTCAACACCATATGCATTTATTTGAATAGACTTGGATTTCCTTTTAAACATTTTTGCAAACTGGTTATTTCAAGCACAGACTCTACAAAATTGATTAAAAGGAGGAAAAGACTTTATGCTATGCTTATAACCATGCATAGTAGTTAAGAATTGAACTTTAACGCCACTTAACTGAGTACCACATCATCATCATTTTTGTTACAGTATGCTCTTATTTCCCTTTTTTTGCTTTTATTTGACTACTCTTTTGTCTCACGTGCTTCTGTTCCTTTGGCTAGTTACTTTAATTCTATACTTTTAATTTCACACACACTGCATACATCTGTAGTTTTTGATAAGTTCAAGTCCAGTACTCTTAAAAGCATCTCCACTGTTTTGTGTGTGTGTGTGTGTGTGTGTGTGTGTGTGTGTGTGTGTGTGTGTGTGTGTGTGTGTGAGTGTGTGTGTGATCTCAAGATGTGTACAAATACATATAAACACTAACTGTTAGGAGTTTGAAAATGCTTTTTACCTTTTGATATTTACATACTTAAACAACTTTCAGTTATTTCAAAATAATTTCTACTACTCATTTGGGACTTGGGCTTTCCATTTGTTATTAGGAGTGAGAAAATGAGGGCCAAACACTAGCCTCCTAGTTTGATTAACAGTGTACACCCATCCTGATTACATTAGCCTCTTACATCATCTAATCCCACTGCGGGCCCTATGGCACCACCTTCTCTCTCAGGAGATTGGTTAACTGTCCTTCCACCTGATCCCTTCCAGTTTCCAGCCCTTTATCTAGCCATGCACAGAGCTATTTAGCCCTCATTTGCACTGACTTCACCTGGAACCTGAACAGAGAAAGAATCTGAACAGACAATCCCTGACTTCACAACCCAGAAGCTGAAGAGAGGAAGAATCTGAACAGAAGAGCCATCACTAACTGTAGATCCAGGAAGAGGCTTGATAGCAAAGACCCCACACTGGAACACCACAGAACCACACTCTGAGACCAGGGGCATTTGTCCTCTCACTGTGGATACCCAACAGCAAAGAGGTATAGGTATTCTAGCTACTTGGCCTACATCTAACAACATTTCTTTAATTTGTAGTACCATAAAAATTGTTATGCCAGGGCCCCACTCCACACTGCTATATTCTTTACACCATAGGATCATAGGAATTTACTAGGCTATTGGCCCTGAGGCCCTTATAAGCTTAGCCAAGAGTTTAGCCCATGTTTAGACAAGTCAGCACCCAAAGCCCCTGTCCAGCAGGGACACAGGTAGATTCCCAGGGGTGTATTTTCTGCGTCCCATCCAGTTATCCAGGTTGTGCTTAGAAAAGGATAATGAGGTGCTCTGCTTGACGTGGAGAGGGAGTCTATTCCACAGATGGGGGAGTCTCTGCGACATAAATCTGTCCAACCATCAAGTCCTATTGATATCACAGACAAGGTTTAGGTCGCACATATGGGTTACTCAACTGGAGCTTGACTTGTGGATATGCAGCACTCCCTTCAAGATGGGGTCTGAGATTGCTTTAAAGGTAATCTCTGAGGAGTCTGTATGAAACTGAGTAGAGGGACAGGGCTTTTAGCCTATCTGTGTAGGGTAGATGTTTGAGGCCCTGGATTCTCCCCATGAGGAACCTCTGTGGTCTCTCCAGCTGCTGCATCTGCTTTGCGAGGTACATGCCAAAGGGGCATTGTACACAATAATTGGCCTTATAAGGGAAGAATACAGGGATGTTATGACCTCTTTGTCCCTGGATGAGATACCCTTACTTATGAAGTGGGCCATGTAGAAAGCTTTATGAAAGCAACATGGTGGTTAAAAGTCAGGTTGCTATCAACCTGGGTTCCCAACTCCCTCACTATTGATTGCATGCTTAGGACATTGTTATTAATGTGATAATATGTGTGGACATCACCCTCCCCAAAGGGGATGATGATGCATTTTTGTTTTCATTCACCTTGAAGCCATGTTTCTGGCACCAGTCATTTGTTTGGATGAGACCCTCTTGGAGGACGTTCACATCACTTGGGGAATTGATGACTGCACCCAGCTTGCAGTCATCTGCAAATCTGGTGAGCCATAGCCCACTGGTTTTGGCCTGCACCTCAGAGAAGTATATCCTGAATAACAGAGGCCCCAAGACCGATCCCTAGGGTACGCCGCTCACTACGGGTCTGCTGCTTGAGGTGGCTTCCCCTATTTTGATTAGATGGGTTTTATCAATGAGCCAGTTTGCTACCCATCTGGTAATATATGGATTGATGTCTAGTTGAGAGAGTTTATCTACTGTGCCTGAGTGGGGAATAGTGTCAAAGGCTTTGACCAGGTCAAAGTAGGTGGTGTGCACAGTCTTCCCCTTGTCCATGGCTGTGATGACTGTCTCAAAGAAGTTGACCATATTTAACAGACATGACCTCACCTTGATAAAGCCAAACTGTGTGGGGTTGAGTGTTTTGAGGTTGCTAATGTCCCTGTTAATGAGGTCCATGATGATGTGTTCCATGGCCTTGCAGATCAGGCTAGATAGGCTGATGGGTCTATAATTTCCTGAGTCAGTGGACGCTCCACCTTTGTGTAAAAGGATAACAGTGGCTGTCCTCCACTCAGCTGGAACAAAGCAGGTACTCAGGCTTTGGTTGAATAGGGTGCCTAATGGTGGTGCAAGTTCATGCCTGAGTTCATGTAGGATGAGGCCTGTGACTTTATCAGGTCCCATGCGGGCTGTATTTTTTGCCTTTGAGAGAGCAGTGATGACCTGTTCCCCAGAGATAAGGGGTGGGGGGCAGGTACTGGGGATGCCCTAATTTACTGATGGGTGGGACAGAGGGGAGAAGTTTTTGCTGAATCTGTCAGCCAGTAGATTGGCTATATCTATAGCATTTGTGTATGCAGTGTCCTTGAACACCAGTTTTGAACAGATCTGAGTGCTTCCTTTGAGAGTGCGGACATATGTGAAGAAGGCCTTATGATTGTATCTAGTAGATGTGGCCAATTTGGACTCAAGTTGGCTTTAGAGGATTTCACTAATGCTCTTATTTGCTTGTTCAGGCTAAGGAGAGATTGCTTCCAATTGGGCACCTGCTCCTTCTTGGTCCTGGACATCAATTTTTTCCATTTTGTTATATAGTTTATTTATTGCAGATGTCCACCAGACAGGTTTACTCTTCCTTGCAGAGTATGATTTTGTCCTGTCAGGTATTCCTGATTCCATGCATCTATATAAATGCTTGTATAGTACTCACCATAGTCACAGTTTGCCTATGCTCATGGAATATCTGAAATACTTATTGTTATTAATTGTTTTGTATACTCTCCAGTTCACCATTTGGTGAATTTTTATTCCATGGACACAGAAATGCTATACAAAAGGTTCTGAGGTCTCAAACTTTCCTCACATTTTTCCTCCTACTTGTGCACATTCATGAACTCTGTAAAAATGAGTGCTGTGACTTGTTTCCACTGTAAGGTACTTCTCTTGATGCATGTATTGTTCAGAAAATGTAAGTTACCTAGTGTGGCTTTGTGACTACCTCCCTTGCATTTAAAAAGGTCTGTCTTCATCTGGAAGAAAAATGGGGACTGGTCACATTAATTATGCATATCAGTCTCTTACAAGCAGGCACTGCAATCCTTTTATACGTTTATAGGTTCAAAGGAGGTTACTAGGCTAGTGGCCCTAGAGCCTTTACAAGCCCAGCCATGATAATCCCAAGCATCCCATTTGTTCTTTTTGGGTAGTTCGTAGAACAAATTTATGAACAGAGTGGGTCTATGATCAGCAGTGACTACCCCCTGTCCATGAGGGAAATGGGTGCCACCCTGAGTGCATTTGAATAGGGTCAGTGAGGAGGTCTGTTTTACTTGAATAGCAAGTCTATTCCAGAGAAGCAATAGCCTCTGGGAGACACGTCTGTCTCTCCCTCCAGCATTTTCTGTTAATGTCACAAGCTAGGTTGGAATCCCTAAAGTGAGTGACTCTTGTGCCATTTGACTTGCGGATATGCAGCATTTCCATTAGGGCAGGGTTGGAGATTGCTCTATAGGCCAAGCAGAGGTCACCTATCAGCAGCCTGAAAGATATGGAGTAAAGTAACAGGACTTTCTGCCTGTCCACATAGGTCATGGTTTTGAGTCCCTGTATTTTCTTAGTGAGAAACCTCTAAGGTCTCTTCAGCTGCTGCAGGTGTTTGATGAGGTACATGCAAAAGGGGGCATTATACTCTATTAGTGGTCTGATGAGGGTTGAGTACAGTGGCATTATAACCTCCCTTGACCTGGGTGGTATGCCGTTGCTTATGAGGTGTGGTATGTAGAAGGCTTTCCTTACCACTGTGGAAACTTTGTGGTCAAAGTTCAGATTGCTATCAACCTGTGTTCCCAACTCTTAAACCAATGGGTTGGAATTCAAGGGGTGCTGTCAATACTGTAAGTAGTAGGGAATTCCAAAAGGGAATAATAGTGCATTTTTTGCATTTAGTTTTAGACCTTGGCTTTTGCATGAATTATTTGTTTGTGTTAGCCCTTCTTGTAATATGTTGACATCATTGGGGGACTCAATGTTTGCTCCCAATTTGAAATCATCAGCTAACCTGTTGAGCCAAAGGCCATCTACTTTGGCTGTGACTTCTAAGAAATAAATGTCAAACAGTAAAGGGCCCAGTACAGACCCCTGTGGTATTCCACTCATGGTGGGTCTACTGGTGCAATGGAGTTACCAGTTTTGACAGTGTGTGTTCAGTAAGTGAGCCAGTTGGCTACCTATCTAGTATCTTAAGGGTTAATCCCTGTCTGAGAGAGTTTCTGAATGGTGTCAAAGTGAGGAATTGTTTCAAAAGCCTTGGCAAGGTCAAAATAGGCTGTGTGCATTGTCTTACCTTTATCCATGGCTTTGGTGACATTCCCAAAAAAGTCTACCATGTTTACTAGGTTTACCTCTATAACGGCAATCTCAAAAAGGTCGACCACGCTTCCACAAACTCCGAAATGCGAACGTCCTGAATGCCGAAAACCACATATGCAAACGGCTAAATCTCGCCCCTTTTTGACCAATGGTAGTGCTGGTGTGGAGGTGTGGCGCGGCTGGAAACGTCAAAATTCGACATTATTTCGACATTTAAGAAGTGTTGCAGTTTCGAATTCGTGAAAAATGGGTCGACAAAGTGGTAGGTTGATCTTATGTGATTGACGATGTAAAGGTGAACCTGTTTAATAAGCACGATCTACACTTAACAAAGCCAAACTGGGTTGGGTCCAGCATTTGAAGGTTGCTTATGTCCTTGTCAGTAAGGTCCATGATAATTTTTCCATGGCTTTGCAGATGATACTTGATCTGTAGTTCTCAGCGTCAGTTCATGGCTACCCTTTGTGCAGGGGTTTACTGTTGCTGTTCTCCATTTTGCAGGAACATAGTCAATTCTCAAGCTATGATTAAAGAGAATGCCAAGTGGGTCTGCTAGGTCTTGTTTTAGATTGTTTAATAAACAACCTGGAATATTATCTGATCCCACTGCGGCCATGTTTTTGGCCTTGGCGAGTGCTAACATGATCTGTCCTCTAGAGATAGCAGGCAGAGGGCTGGTGTCAGGTATGCTTTGAGATATGGTAGATGGGGATAGGAGGGTGAAGTTTGCACTGAATTTGTCTTCTAGCAGGTTGGCAATATCTTCCAGTGTAGTATTAGTGATCTCATCTACAACCAGTTCAGCACATAGCTGGGCATTCCCTTTTAGACTTTGGACATAGTTAAAGACTGCCTTATGATTACCATTTTTTAGGGATGCAATTTTAGTTTTGTAACTTGCCTTAGAAGACTTTAAAAGATTTCTGATTTTTTTGCCTAGGTTTAGGAGGATATCCTTCTTGCCTTTGGACAACAGTTTTGTTTCTCTTCTTATATAATCTGTTTATATTTGAAGTCCACCATGGTGGCTTGTTTTTACAGGAAGACCTAGTTTTGATCCGGTCAGGTACAGCAGAGTTTATGCAGTCAGTTAAGTGTTTGTTTGCGTACACTTCTGCATAATGATCATTGATGTCTGCGATTGCAGATGGTATGAAGCTTTTTATACCACTGCTTAGTAGGCTGTAGTTAGCTTTGGTAAAATTTTTATAATTTTTGTTCCTTTGAGGGTGTCAGTTCTAGTAGTTACTTCAAATGAGACTGATTTGAGGTCTGACCTAACCAGGGAGGGCATCACACATGGGGAAGTACAGTGACCCCCCCCCCCCATGTTGGTGAGTACTGTGTCCAGAACATTTCACTGTATACTACAAATTTTATATACTTATAACATTTTGTTGGTGTGTTTCTCTAATTACTTTATCACTTGTTTAACCTTGCTGGAGCTTTTCTCCCCAGGACTCCATTGAAAACAGGCTCATTTTGGCCAGTGGACTATCCTGATAAACAAACTGTAAAAATTAAAAAAAAAAAAAATATATATATATATATATATATATATATATATATATATATATATATATATATATAAATAAATAACTAGTTGTGGTGCAGACTATCTGTTCCAGAGCATTTGTGTTAACAAAGTCCAGAAACCTCTGGGAGAGTATGTTTTTGCTCATGTAACGTTCCCCAGTCTATGGAATGATAGTTAATATCTCCCTTGACTATGGTGTTGGGCTGTATGGCAAGGGATTCCAGTAAATCAAGGTTGGCGGTGTGCTTATCCTGGTTCATGGTGGGGGATCTATCGCTAGCAATGATGTGATATGGTACTTTCCCAGTAGTTAATTGGACATGGAGTAGTTCAAGAGAGTCATGCTGTTTGACCAGTTTCAAAGTGCATTTGGTTTTAATGAAGATGGATACATTTCCACCTTTGGTGCTTTCATGCTCATTTTGAGGTCCGAATGTATGGAAGACATCGTAGCCTTGCACAGCCAGGGTGCTCTCAGTAGCTTTGAACCATGTCTCGGAAACTGCACAGATGTCAGCATCCTCCAAGGTGAGGAGTGCTTCCAGGGGGTGCAGTTTTGTGTTTAAACTCCTAGCATTAAGCAGCGCAACCCTGAGTTTGTCTTGCTTAGATTGTTACATTGGAAAATTTGTTGTTTTGACACTGCCAAAAAAAAGGCACTATGGGGAAGGCAAGGGCCTTTGCCAGTATCCAAAAGCCTAGGGGGACAGGTGCAGAGTATCTCTAGCAAAGCAGCTAGGGCCAGGTACCATATCCTCCCAGGCTGACAGATACTGGATCCCTCTGGACTGACACCAGAAGCTGAACCAATTGTTGAAGTCAATAATTTTGTATTCATATTGTAGCATCATCCTGGGTGAGGGTAGGATACTGCTTATGGCTAGGGACATACCTGTCTGAGACACATAATCAGAGAGTTCCATCAAATCTCCCTTCATATAGTCCAGAGAAGTATTTCTCAAGTCATTCACTCCAACATGGACTATACAGGCTAGGCTGGCTCAAACTCCACTGAGTAACACCTAGTTTTCTGACTAGGAGGTCACCCTTGTGTCGAGCCAGAGCCACCTCCTCCCCCTCAGGATGGACGAGCCAGTGATAGTCACTTGCTGCCATCTTCCCTGCCCAGATGCTGTACACTGCTAAGTCAATACTTCAGTTTGGTCCAGGGATTTATCCCTCCATGCCATGCCTCACCAGGAATTATTTTTGATAAGGCAAGTCCAATGGATTGATTCAAAGATTTCTTAAAGGATACATTCTGTAGCTGAAACCTAAAACTGAAGTGGTGAAGGACACAGTTGTTCCAGATGATGTAGACTCTGATTCTTCAGACTGGAAGAGTGATATTGTTGATGTGCCACCTGAAGAACATGAGTCAGTCTCCAGTTCTGACTTGTGCGACGAGTTTATGAAAAAGATTGTTGTTAAGAATAATGATGTTCCACTGAACCAAAAATCAGTGCCATGACTAAGAAAAGTCATAAAAGTTACACCACCACCACAGTGTCTATTTTTGGATGCCTTCATCATTGGATTTGATCCTCTTATGAATAGTACTTGTTGTATTTCAGTACTATATACGCTTTCCATCTATAGATTTAATCCACTGACATTTAAATGAGATTTTGTATACTCAGTTTATTTAATGTGTGTAAGCTGAAAAGGGGGTAATATGAAGTTTTGTGCAGTGCACAAAGCTCACAAAAGGCAAGTCTGCACACCTTATATAAAGTGATTCTGTATGTATGCATCAGGTTCGGCAGTTGTCATACCACATTCTGTCCATGCCGGCAGTAATGTGGCTTCTATGGGACTGTATGTGAGTTTCTTAAATCTGACACTGCTGTGCAGTCATTAGTCATGTGTTAGATTTCAACATTTACTAATGTGAACCAATGCTTGACTGGCTCTGTTTGTCAAAACCCTCAACTAAGTGCATTCAGTCAGTTACCTATATGTAACTAACATACTAAGTGTTTTATTTTATTTGTGAATAAGTAGAGGAATGACTTTTGTTGACAAGCTGTAATGCATCGAAGTAGGAGGTAGTTAGGTTTGAATAATGTAATGATTTTTTGATTGCCCTGTATTGCTTACAGACTAGGTTATTCTATACTATGTATCTATACTATGTATGCCGGCATGCCAAACCATATTCTGACTTATACGTATGAGTGATGAAATGCTTGCTAGCTTATTGAATCTTTTCAATTAATGCTAATTTTTGTTTATATATTATAACTATAATTTATGAATACTATCAAATAAGGTGTGTATGATAATTTTAAAAAAACTTAAGCCATTTTGTATGTTTTAAAAAAACAAATACAGTAACTGGTTTCATTTTTTTTTTTGCATTGTTTTACAGATAATATTTGCGTTAGTCTCATTTTTGCTGGAAGTGTATTGCTGTCTTTTATTTTGTTGCTTTGTTGATTCTGCTGGGGCTCAGCACTACATTCGGTATTGTGTATTGTTTTCTCTGATGTACTACGATTTGCTTGCTTAAACTGAGTATGTATGCATGTATGTTTATGGGGGACACAATATTATGTGCCAGCATATTAAACTCTTTTCTTACCTTCTGTATATCTGATTATGTGAAGAGCTTTTACCTTTCTTGGGTGATCAGTTAGAACTGGATAATAAAGCATGTAACAGACCATGACATTATTCAGGTAGACCTTATTAATGCCAGGTATGAGTGAGACTGATGAAAGTGTCAAAGGATTTTTGTAGGACAAGTTATCTGGTGTGGCACAGAAATTTGTAACACTTTATCTCTAGTAGTCAGTCTTTGTGTTTGCTCTTTGATATATGAGCTTACTTTTATGACAGGCATCTAAAGCAAGCAAGAAGACACACATATGGGGCGGCACAGTGGTGCCATTGTTACCTCACAGCAAGAGGTTCTCCGGTTTGATTCTCATCTGGAGTGCCTTCTGTGCAGAGCCTGCATGTCCTCCCTGCATTGACGTGGGTTTCCCCCGGGTACTCCGATTTCCTCCCACATTCCAAAGACTTGTCTGGAACAATTCTCCCCAGATCTCTGCTGAAAATTGTCTCTGCCCTAGTCAAACTTTCCCGGTCAATAAATGTTAAATAAATAAATAAACATATAGACAGAAGGATAACAATGATACACTGAAAGTAAGACAGGAAGGAAAACACTAATAAAGGAGGAAAGGGAGAAAGTCATGCTGGTTCATGAGAAATGAGAGAGGGAGGTTTTACTGGTGACAACATCATGGTTGAGACAGAAGCCACTAGTTTCATCTCTTTGCATTCAGTCTGTTATGGTCAAATTCTGATTCTGGTATAGCATACATACTTTGATTGTGAAAAGGTGACATAAAACGTCCATAGACAAAAAGCCATTATGATAGTTCCAGCCACCCTGCAGCATGCACATTTACACACACACACACACACACACACACACACACACACACACACACACACACACACAGATATTACTATTGCCGAAGCAGATCAATTACTGTTAAGTTGTGATCACATGATTGCAGAGTCAGTCACTTTCTTCACCATCCTGCTTTGTATCCACTAATTACAGCCACTTTGTTGACTGTGTACAGCTATAGGTATCTGCGATCAATTAAAAAAACAGAAGGCACAGTAATATATTTTAGCGTTTATCAGACAAACACACAACAGCTTTGTCAAGCCAAATAAATGACAGTTTAAATGTGATTAGGTGACAACAGGAATCAGTTACTTTCATGCACAGACTGACACCATATCTACAATTTATGGCCACTTTTTGGACTATGTACACCTTATATATCTGACTGCAAGCAAACAACAATGGCCATTGTAGCATATTTCAGACTGTTTTACAGAAACAACACACTAGCTTTGCCAGTCCAGGATAATCATTACTTAACAGTGATCAGATGACAGTAGACATCAGACACTTTCATTCACAGTCTGTACCAAACTCACCAATTATAAGCACTTTATTTGATTGTGTACTCAAATGTCTGATTGTGATCAAAGAAAAACAAATGGCCACTTTAATGGATTTCAGCTTGTTTCACACAAATATTAATGCCTTGATAAACCAGACCAATAACTGTTTATCTGTAACCAAGTGGCAACAGGGTTCTGTCTATTTCTTCTATAAACTGCCTATGTAACCATCAGTTGCAACCAATTTAACATTTTACTACAGATGTTTGTGATCAAATAAAAAAGTAACAGTAATGCATTTTAACTTTATCATATGGCAAACCAGAAATGTATTTAAAAACGTAAAAACAAAAACTGTTTTGGCCCCTTGGCAAGAAGGCTTCCAGAAAATAAAAAAGGTATAAGATACATAAACCAAGAAAACTACAATAAAATTATTTAAAAAATGGGTAAGCAATGCAATTTAATTAGTCATTCAAATCAATTAAATAACACTATATCTGTTCATTCATTCCTTTTAGTTTTAACTTGGCAAACTTCAAAATTAGTAAACTTTCCCTTTATATCATTTATCCATCAAAAATTATCCTTCTCTATTACTCATTCCTGGTTGTTCCAAATAGAGGCATTCAGAAGCTCTAGTTGTCCATTTTGTTGCTCCAAAATGTATTGCCACTGTACTTTCAGATTTTTGATGTTTTGTCCCTGACATGCTCACGAACTATCAGCTTAAATTCCTTAGCAATCTGCCTTATGTAGAATATTCAACAAGAGCATAAATAACCCTCACAATGTTACAAGTGAAATACCCATTTATACTAAAATTATGTCCATTCATTTTATCAAAGCATTTATAAATGTAACTACAAATTGTGAAACTACCATAGGGATAAGTAACCCTGTGGATTCATGTATTTCACAGGGAAACTCCTTAGTGCTTCTAAGTAGCTGTGCACAAGTGCATCCCTTATGTTTTAGCCTCTACTAAAAGAGGCCATTGGAAATCTCTTCATTCTATTGACCAGAAACCCATCCTCAAAAAGAATCTCCAATGTGTAAGTACTATATTTATCACTCTTTTTGAAATATGTTATACTTAGTATAACTATTTTGTAATACCTGCTTCCTTCCACAAGGCTTACTGGAGCTTAAGTGCCTGTGTGAAATTGATAGTAGTCTTCCAATAAGCTTCCATTATATCATCTAGATGATGTCCTGATTTCATAACTACAATTCAGTAGTGAAATTAATCAATACAGCCCATTCTAGCCCATAGAAATTCCCCATGCAGTAAAGGTTTAATAGGATGAGGAGAATTACTGCTTTCACCATATAAATAGTGCAAAATTCCATGTTTCCTAAACAACTTAGTTATAATAGTTTTACCCTTTCAACTATCAATATAACATCCAGATAATTAGCATTGCTATTTTTATCTGACATTCAAACTTCAAACCAGATATGTTCTTTTTCAAAATTTCCAGAAACTTCTTACATTCATGGCAACCCCTTTAAAAAAATAATGTGTCATAAAATAATACAGTATATTTCTACCCGAAACTCTTGCAAATAAATATTCTCATTTCAAAAACAGCTGTGTACAAATTTGCATAAACAGAGACACTACGAGTACCCATGGCAATACTCCTAATCTGATGGTACCATTCTTGATACAAAACAAAGATGTTATTTTGGAGGCAAAACAGCACAAAGTTCAATAAAGAAATATCTGTAAGGATTGTCAAAAAATATTCAAAATCTCCAATTCCACATTCTGATATTTGTATACTATTTGATGTATCAAAATCCATATGTTGTTTCCACTGTTAGATCAGAAGAAAATGTAGAAAATGAAATTGTGTTTCTCATATATGATTAGACAGTCAACACTGGACCCATTAGATATGAATTAGAATGTTTCCCATTCCCATAGTTCAAACAACCAGCTACAATGGGCCTACCTGGTGGGGCTAACCATATCATTATGTAGTTTAGGAATTCAGTACAAATTTGTTACTTGTGGGCATCCAAAAACAATTTCTTTGATACCTCCTGTTCAGAAAGAAACCCTAATTTCACATCCATCAGCAAAGTGTATACATTTTCTTGCCTCAGTATAAACATCTTTATTTTCTATGTTATAGGTATTACTATACAAAGTGTTCAAGACCTTTATTCAGATACTGATCAGTACTTACAACTTGTTTACTATAATCCAAGGGTTTGATCATTAACTTTTTATTATTTCTCAATGGTTCAAGAGCTTGCAACTGCATTTTATTAAATTATATTTCACAGCTCATTTATACTTTAAAAAACTTTGAATGTAAGTGAAACTACAAAATTAATCATACGTTAAAACATTTTATTATTTTGTTTTTAGTTAGTAGAATATAACTGCTATCCTTATGTATACAAGAAGTATTTAAACCACACAGCTCAAAGTCATACTTCTCTTGACAAGAAAAAAGACGCTTCATCACATGTAAATAGTTCATATATCCATAGGTAGTTACTAGGCATGAAATCTAGGAGACCATTAATAAGCTAGCCCACATTCTCATTTGACCTAAAGCATTGTCTGGTTAATTGACTTGCTCAAGGTCACATAGAAGGCAAATGAAGGCTGAGGGAATCAAATCCTGTGTTGTGGGAAGTAGTTCATTAATGGCTCACAGCATTAATTCCCTTTGCCAGCTGCTCAACTCAACAGGCAAACTCTAAAAAGAAACTGGAGGTCAGGATAGAAACCTGTACCTTAGATCTGTGAGGCAGAAATCTTAATCACTTGTCTACAATGCATCCAAACACCATCAACATAATTTTGTTGCCACACTCTCTCACTTCACATATTATTCCTTTTGACAAAACTCTCTCACAATCCTCACTACCTTTAAAAATACACAAAATGCAAGTTCTGACTTAACTTAAAATGTTCTGACTTTAACTTATGAAATTGTGGTAGGTTAGTGGGTACAATCATTAGTTCCATATTCAGTAACATAATCTCAGAACTGACAAAACCAGTCTCTAAAGATTATTAGTACTATTGTCATTCCACTCAAATTGGTATTTCTACCAAAATCAGAGAGCATATCAAATGATAAATGTCTATTACAAATTTGTTCATCAAAACAACGTTAATGGTAACATCTTTCTGAACTACCAGTATTAATAATGTCATTCAGTAACAAATGTCTTATCACACGTTGGTTTGTCAACAGTAGCAATTGAAATAACAGTGTTCATTGCACCTGACTCCAACTTTTCCATATAAATACTAAAATTATCTACATTACCATTTGGTTACTCTTTATTGTAGTTAACTTGATTATAGCTTCTCTTTCTTGCCACAGCATGAAAATTCCATCATCTAGGGTTTATCTCAGTTTCCTATATAAGTAAGGGGGACTGCATTCACAGGTTGTAACTCTTCTTGCTGTGTGCTATTCACAAATTCTCTCTGCCATTACTTTCTAAAGATGCCATCTTATTTTGGATATGCACAATAGTACTGCCAGGCCTGTTCAGTGGCTGTTTAATAGTAACCACTTGACAGCAGGGGTCAATCACTTTCATCCACTGTTTGCCTCCATACCCTCCACTCATAGCCACTTTACTGACAGTGTTCTTTTCAGATGTTTGGTTATGATAAAATCAATAAATTGCCACAGTAATATATTTTAACTTGTTTCACAAAACAGGCACTACCTTGATAATCCAGAACAGTGACTGTCATCAAATGACAGAAGAGCCAGTAACTTTCTTTCAGCAGTTGTAATCACTCTCACTAAGTTTGATTGTGATCAAATGAAAAAGGCTGCAGCATTGTCTTTCATCTTGTTTCCCATAAATACACAATAGCACTAATAAGCCTAATTAATGATTGTTTAAATCTGATAAAAGAGCAGCAGGGGTTAATCACTTTCACCCACAGACTTCCTCAATACCCACCAGTTATAGCCACTTTATTGTCTGTTAATAGCTCATATGTCTGATTGTGATCCAATAATATATGTTTCACATAAATACATACTAGCATTGGCAAGCCAGATTTGTGCCTGCTTAACTGTCCAAATTACCATGTGGTGAGTGATTTTCATAAACAGACTACCTTTATAGCCACATTGTTTGACTATGTACCCCTCAGATGCTTGATTGTGGATAGCAAGTATAGTATTAAAACTTGTTTCACACAAACACACATTAGCCCTTTCAAAACAATGCATACACACACACACACACACACACACACACACACACACACACACACACACAAACATACACACACACAAATCACCACTTCCTAAAAGATAGACATTTTGTATACACCTCTGAGCCATGATTGTGATGAACACTAAAAAAATCTGTTTGACCTTGGCAGACAACCTGTATGCATATTAATACTTGCTTATATAGGAAGAATTTTTCAGGGAAATCTCTTGCAGATCAGTCCACTAAGTTGTTATTATGGAATCTTACTAAAGCAGATAGTGCTATAAATAATAATGGATCCTCTATATTTGTAAAGTTCAACCTAAAATTTAAGATGTACTGCTGCCAGGACAAATCATATGTTCATTGCAATATTAGTATCAGAATTATAGAGTAAATAGAAATAACGTTTTCTCTTATGGTGGTATCAATACTTCAAAGGTTTCAAGGCAAAAACCCATCATGGTTCAAAAATGCAGATCTTTAATAAACTTGGTTAAAAGTGAGTTGCAATAAGAATGCAACACTTACAATAGCTATTCAAGGAAAACACTTACATGCATAAAACTTTGTGGCATAAGGTAACCCTGATATGATGGACCAATAAAAAATAAGCTCAAAACACTATAGCAATGCTGAATTTAGTCAAGATCCACCCCAGGTCTAACCTATATTTCCTATGTCCAAAAGACGTTCAACACAAAATTAATACATAAACATAAGATGCAAAATTGTGATTAATACCAATACTCAAATTAAGCTATATATATATATATGTTGTTGTATGTTGTTGTATCATTCGGCTTTTCCCGGTTAGGGGTCGCCACAGCGGAACTCCGGTGCACTAATGATTGGCAGTAGATTTTCACGTGCTGGCTTGCCGGGCCTAACGCACAACCTTCAACGAAGGAACGCCCATTCACGCATGTCGCCACACAGAAGATGCTCTGACTGAGAATTGAACGGGCAACGTCTAACTGTGAGGCGACAACGCTACCGCAGCACCACCACCGCAGTCTCTATATATATAAAATACTAATGCTATCCACATTCAGTTGCACTCCATAGGCAGCACCAAGCTGAAACAGGATGCTTGTTGTGCTCTCAAATAAAAGTAAAACATGAATTTTACCAAAAGTTAAAAATATATATATATATATATGAAAACAATGATACTAAAATCAGATATGACAAAGGAACCAGCAGGGGAATTTGCAAGCTTAGAGAAAACTAATATTGTATTGAACTCATATGTACTGATGGAAATTGTGCATTACACCTTTAAAAACATTCAGTGTGGATCAACAAAATGAATATTAAAATGTATAAAAAAATATAACCATGCAGACCTAAAATACAAATATGCAGAATACTGAGCTGGTGACATGTAATCATTAATGGCAAGTGCTAACATATAGCAAAACAGAAACAACTCTTGTTATGGTATACAACAAGAAGTAAAGTACGATAGCCAGCTATCTAATTGAAGCTGTAATTTTAAATCAAAATAGACTTACAAAGTAAATAACAAAACATTGTGGTGACTGAAACGTAACTAAAACAAAAGGGTTAACTTAAATGTGGTTTGAACATTTTTATTACATTTTAGAAATAATTTGCTTGAAAAAGCATACTTTCAACATGGTACTATATAGTGAAGGAAAAAACAGTAAAATGCTGCATTCTTATACCAGAAAGTATAATATTTATAAGCCAGAGCCAAAAAAATAATAAAAACTGAGGTTGAAATATTCAAATAGGGGTCAGAGTGATATGAAACAAAGTTGGATGGACTAGTAGCAGCATGTGGGAGGACATGAGAAAAATATATAGTAAGGTGACCAGTTTTAGTTTGAAAATGATCATTATTCCAAATATATAATTTGTTTATAAATATATTTTCAACATAGTCTTATATTCTGAGAAAAAAATAGTGAAAATGTAATATTATATCAATAAGGAAAACATCCAGTCCAGAGCAACAAAGTGAGTCGAGAATAAAAAATATTAATAGCAGTTAGAATTAACCAAAGCTAAACTGCATCAAGCAGGAAGTGCATGGAGGAAGGGATGATACAGACTACAAATTATAGTAGCCAGCTGTGTAAATGAAACTATAATTTTAACCCAGTGTATACCACCAAAACATCAAAGTAATGAAAACGTACCTAAGGCATAAATAGTGACAATAATCTGGCTTGAAGTTTATTGTTACTGCAAAGACAGAATTTGTTTATAAGTGCAGATTTTCAGTGGGGTTCTGTATAGCAGGAGAAAATCAATAAGATGTAATTTTATAACAGAAATTATAGTATCCGGTGTCCAAAGCAGCAAAGTAATGTGAGGCTTGAAATATACTAATAGAAATTAGTGTGAGCCAATGTAAATCTCTATAAAATAGTGTGTGCATTGGGAGAGGGATGAGAGATAATGCACCCATTTTAAGAGTAACAGAACCATTAAAACAGCATCATGCCTGGTAACACAAGAGGACCAGGTTAAGTAGAAACCATGTCAACCTTGAGTTTATATTTGGGTTTGATGGGAAAAAACAGAATCTGAGAATAGTTTGGATAAAAGAAAGCATAACGCATGGTTAAAGCTCCTACTTCTCATAAGATTCATAGGAGTTTCAATGATATTTAGTCTAATGACCATGTATGCCTTGCTAATACCAATCTCTCTGTCTCTCACTCTCCATTGTATTCTGTTTATCTGCTGATAAAGGCAAGGCCTCAGGTTCTAGTCTTAGTTGAGATGTTTGTCTTACTGTGATATAGGAGGTCAAGAACCACCAAATATCTAATGAGTGAGTGGGTTTGGCATAATGGTTATGGGTTTCACCTCATAAACACAAGGTACAATATCTGATTCTGATCCCAGGTTATTGACTAGACTTAAAATGGCGCTTCAGAGCAGTTACCCTAGTATTCTCTTTTAATTTTTCCAAGTCTTTTGGGTTTTTAATACCATGACAGGAATGGACCCCATTCCTAAGTCAAAGTTTGATTAAAGTTCATGAAATCAGTATTGTTTCAGTCTTTGATGTTAGCTAGAAGTGCTTTTCGCGGCACCCACAATGTCCCCAGTAATGACTCTTTCTACAATTCATACAGAGTTACATATATTAGTAACATATCTATGTACGATTGTAAATTCTTTTTAATAAGACCCTTTGCTTCTACTACTGTTGGAACTGTCTGGGTATCCTTCTTCCACAATGCACTCATTTCTGCCTGCAAATCCTAGTATTTTATGACTTTGTGTCTCACTGTATGTAAGACACTGTACTGACTGTATATAGCAATTTCAATGATCAATGCTACTTTTGTCGTCTGTTCCTGGACTATTATATCTGGTTTTCTTGAATCTATTTTGAACTGTTGTTAAAGGGTGATTCCATGTGCTATAAACTTCTTCATGTTCTATAATACTATGTGGCTCATGTTTCCAGTGTTTTTTATCTACTTCAAAATTGTTATATTTGCACAATCCCCAGTGCAACAGTCTTGCCACATTATTATGCCTTTCAGTATACAGTCCTTCTGCCATTGGTATATCACAGCCAGCAACAAGATGTGCGACATTTGTTTGTCTCTCCGACATGGTCAATGGACTTTGTAAACCAGTGTGTACACAGTCCACTATCGTGGGCCTGCAATATTAACCTTTCATCTTTTGGTTTGAATTGACCTCTCCTTAACCATTTCTGCCTTCAGTCCTGATCAACATGATGTTGTTCCAAGAGTTTTATATACTTGCAACTATATTTATGCATTTTCCACATTTCTTGCCTTCTCATCTGATTCCTCACCTTATATTCTTTCTTTTGTTTTGTTTTTTGTTTTGGCGCATTCAACTGCTGCCTGATTTTTATCTACTTCTGGTTTGATTTCCATTCCCATTTGACACCACTATGCTTCTGCTAAACTAAAAGGAAAGTCATCTTATACTTATTCTCAGCATGTTTCAAAATTTTCTCTATGCTTGGGTCTTGTGAGGTCAGCAGATATGTATGCCATCCCACAGCTGCAGATCTATACATGTAATCAGTTTTGAGAAGGCCCATACCTCCTTCAGAACGGGGAATATATCGCCTTGGTATACATTGATGTTTTAGTAATCATTTGATGAGCCTGAAGCATATTTCTTGTTTCCTGTCCAACCTATGCAACACCCTTTGGAGCCAGTCAGTCACTCCAAAACTATAAGTTATGACAGGAAGAGCAAATTATTTTATAGCTTGGACTTTGTTCCTAGATGTCAGTGCTGTTTTCAGTATTAATTTTAGTCTTCTAAAATAATCCTTACTAAGTTTTATTCACATTTTTTATGTTTTATTATTGATCTTTCATCAGTTCCCAAATATTTATACACTACATCTTGCTCAAGTTCTTTTATATCACATTCCTTCCCCAAACTGATGTTTTCTTGGTGCTGCAGCTTTCCTGCTTTAAAGGTTGCTTTTGCACATTTATCAAGACCAAATGAAATTCTTATATCATCTGAAAAAGTTTTTACCACTTGCAGTTGTGCTTTCAGTTCCTCATCTGATGAACTGTACAGTTTTAAATCATCTACAAAAAGAAGATGTGTTTAACTTTGTTGTTTTCTGGGAGCCAAATTGTAGCCATGACCTAATCTGTTAAGTAGACAGCTTAATAGGTTAAGTGCAAGACAAAAGAGCAGGATTGACAGAGTCACCCTGGAATATCCCCTTTGGATTTTTATCCCTGGAATAATAATTTGTCCTATATCATGGCTTAACTGCAAAGTGGTTTGCCATCGTTTCATGGTTGCTGTAATGTAATCAATCAGTGTATGGTGTATGTTATAAATTTTTAAGCACTGCCATACTGAGATTCTTCCCCTTTTTACAGTTCTCCACTATGACTTTATTTAACAACAAATGATCCTTTGTTCCATATGACCTTCTTTTGTTGCCCTTTTGTTCTATTGCGATGATTGAATTTTCTTCTAAATGACTATAAACTCAGTTGGCAACAATTCCAGTGTATAGTTTATACATAGTCAGAAGGCAAGTTATTGGTCTATAGTTTTTAGGAGAGCTTGCAGGTTCTCTCTTAAGTAGGAGTATTGTTTTTCCTGTTGTTAACCAGGGTGGTGTCTGTTTGGGGTTCACATACAAATAGTTCTTACTCATGGCAAAATCTTCATGTAAAGATTTTAATACTTTTAGCCAGAAGTTAGGTACTGCATCTAGGGCTGGGATTTTCCAATTAGGGGAATTTTCTTAACTTTGTTTCAATTTCCCTAGCCGTTACTTCATCCCATTTAATATCCTGCACATTTGAACTTCTTATTCTTTCTTTTATTTCTTCTATCCATTTAGCGTCTTTATTATGTTCCACAGGATCTTCAAATATATTTCACCAAAATGTATCTATTTCTTTTATTTGGTGGTGTTTCAGTTACTTTTGGCATGTTTCCCAGTTCTCTATAAAACCTTTTTGGGTCATCAATAAATTGCTTATTTTGTACTTTTCCTTTCTATGTATCTGCATATCTTCTAAGTTTTTCTGCCTGTACTGATATTTTTAAGTTTATTATTTGCAATAGTGCACGATAGATCCTGATCTGTTCTGATACTGCACATTGCTTTTATTGCATCTATCTTTCTGAGTATTTTGGTTGATTTGTTCCCTCTTCGATATTCTTCTAACAGTGATGCTTCTTGTCTTAATTGCTTTATAGTCTTCTCTATTCATAGGTTCATAGGAGGTTACTAGGCTAGCAGCCTTATAGCTTTCATAAGCCTAGCCATGTTAATACCAGGTTGCCCCAATTGTCATTTGTTAGATGGACGTACTTTACAGATCAGCACTGACTACTCCAGTCCATGTGGGATATGGGTGTCACCCCCAGTGTCACTCTTCTTATGTGCATTAAGAAGACGTTGAGGCTTGGGTGTTCATTTAAGTAGTTTATTGTATACAAATACATCAGGATGGATGGCAGGAACTTTGAACTTAAACTATCTAACTAACTGACTGACTACATACTTGCATGCTCTCACTCTGGCTGCTCACTCAAAATGGCAGTCTTGCTTACTCGTGCTCAGTACTTATATGCATGTGCTGACTCACTGGAAAGTTTCTTAAAGGTATATAACACACTCTGATCTACATTCTCTCCCTTTACTGAGCTGTCTCATATAAACAATGACATTGAAATAGGCATTCAGTTATAGACACTAATAAAGAAAATCAGTGATGTCCAGGTTGCCGTGTATCTGGAATCAGGTTTTGAGATGCGACCTGATCTCATAACATAATAGTTAGGACTGGGTTTAGCAACAGGGACAGTCACTGGGGAATGTTGTGCTTGAGGAGTTTTGGGGATTTTGTCAGGAATGGAGATTGCTGATGGAATGTCCACTGGAATGGGAACATCGGACAAATCACTCTGATAACTATAGTCTTTGTCACAGGCAAGATGATGCAACACTGCTTTGGACATTGGTAACAAATGCTTCAGATTTCATCTGAATTCCACTCTTTGTAATTCCGCAATGTATCATCTCAGCGCTTGACACAAACCTTTCACAAATCTGATGCAATCAAATCCTTTTGACATCTGCATCCTCACTATCTCCCCTTTTCTCAATGAACTGAGTGGTTTGCTGGTTTTATCATAGTAAGACTTCTGGGACAAATGCTTTTCCAGCAGTGGGGCCTTTACTGCTTTGTTGTTCTTAGCACTTGGAACTAATACATTACTACTGATTGGTAGTGTGGTTCTGGTTTGTCTTGACATAAGCTTCTGGGCAGGTGAACCAAGATGTTTATCATGAGGAATGTTTCTGAGACTCAACAAGTTGAGAAAAACATCAGTATTGTCATGCCTGGATTTCTCTAACAGCTGTTTTGCACTTTGAACTGCACATTCAGCCAAGCCATTTGACTGAGGGTATTCAGGACTACTCATAATATGAACAAAGTCTCACTCGTCTGCAAATCTCTTGAACTGCTGACTTGTAAACTGTGCACCATTGTCAGAAATAACTCTGTGTGGACTATCATGGACAGAAAAATGTCTCTTCAACTTAGTAATGACAGTATTGGAAGTTAGGTTGGGAAGCAGGTCAATCTTGAACCAATTTTAATAAGAGTCTACCTACACCAAATAATGTTGACCATTCCACTCAAAGATATCTGTGTCTACTGTTGACCAGAGAAGTTCTGGAATGTGGCTTAACTGACGAGGTTCTTTTTGTTGACGCATCTTTGTACTATTACATACTGAACAAGATGAAAGTATTTTCTCAGTATCTCTTGACATAGAAGGCCAAAATACTAGACCTCTCGCCCTTCTTTTGGTAGAATTAGTTCCTGGGTGGCCACGATGCAAGATCTGAATATACTCTTGTTGCAAGGATTTTGGAACAATCACTTTAGGACATTTCATGATGATACCATTGCCTGACAAAATCTCATCTCTGTATGGAAAATAAGGTTGCATTTCTACTGGTAAACAAGATTGCTTTGAAGGCCATCCTCAACTGATAAAGAAATTTAACTTCTAGAGAATTGGATCTGAAGCTGTCTGAGTTCTGAGCTCATCAAGATGTTGGAAGAAACATTTCTCACTTCCAAAACCTCAAACTCTAGTTGCTCATTGTCATGCTGTTCTGTGTTTTTTTCTGAGCAATCTAGATAAAGTATCAGCAAGATAAAGAAGTTTGTCTTTTGTGTAGACAAGATTGAAATTGTACTTTTGCAATTTGAGTATCATGCATTGCAGTCTGGCAGGAGCTGTATGCATTGGCTACTGGTCTACCCTCTTGAGGAATGACTGCACCTAGACCAAACTTAGAAGCATCACAGGAAAGAGTAACTGGTTTGTGACCATCATAGTAGCTGAGAGTTGGTGGGTTGACAATTTTCGGTTTCAGGACATCAAACAGTCTTTGGTGCTGTTCTGACCATGTCCAAATTACATCTTTGTGTATCAGCTCTCTTAGCATTGCTGAAAGTTGGCTGAAATCTGGAATGAACTTGCCTAGATAGTTGACAATGCCAAGAAAATGTAGGGTTGGACATTGTCTGGAGCTGGCATCTCAGAGAATTGCTGTTTGCTTTGAAGGATCTGGTCGCAAGCCTGAACTGGTAAACAAGTGACCAACATATGTAACTTCTTGTAGCCTGAATTTGCACTTCTGAGGATTCAGATTCACTTCACATACTCTTTCCAGAGCTTTCTTGAGGTTTCTGTTATGTTCGACTTCACCATTGCCTCCTACTAGAATATCATCTACTATAACAGCACATGGATAGCCCGAAAAAAATTTGCTCCATTGCACGCTGAAAGACTTCACTGGCAGAATTTATCCTAAATAGCATTCTCAGAAATCTGTATCTTCCAAATGGTGTACTGAGTATGGTTAACAATGAAGATTTTCAGTCAAGCAAAATTTGCCAAAATGAACTCTCTGCATCTCAGACAGAAAAACAGTGGCATTTGGCATGAGGGCAGCAACCTTTTTGACTGTACACATTGAATGATGAGGCCTTTTTAATGCTTTGTTCAGATCTCTTGGATCAATACAAATTCTGATATCATCTGAGCTTTTCTTATGAGCTACCACCATGGAGGATACTCATTCACTAAATTCTTCTACTGGACAAATTACTCCTAGCTGCACCATTTTGTCTAGCTTGGCTTTGACTCTACTCTGCATAACTCCTGGAACTTTCCATACTGGTCTGATAACTAGGCTGATCTCTGGGTCTAATAGTATACAACTGGTAGTTTGTCTAGTTTGTCTGCAAAAATATCAGCATACTCAAAAAAAAAACAGTTTGGGTGAAATTTGAGCTGTTGTCATTCAGGCTTACCTGGTGAACTTCTTTATTAAATGAAAGCAGTCCCATTTTCAAACTGTCTCTGACGCCTAATAATGACTGCATGTGTTTCTTGACTATGAAAAATTGCAAGTCATAGCTGTTCCCAGCAGAATAACATGAAAGCACTACTGAGCCTTCAGTTTGAATCTCTTCACCACCATAAACAACAAGCTTCACACACTTTGTCAAATCAAGATGTTCTGCAGCTTTTACTCTAGCAAACATTTCTGCTGGCATAACATTGCACTTTGTGCCAGTATCTACTTTGAGCTCCTCAGGACTCCCGATAATCCAAACAGTACAAAAGATTTAATTCTTTGGCCACATATCTACTGCACTGACTGTTTCACCAAGCACAGACACACCATCAAAATAAAAAGTAGGGTTGGAACTTTTTAATTGATCAACTTGCCTCTTGGAATGCCCTCTCTTAATAAAACAATGTACCTTATTTGATTTACAAAACCTTTTGAAATGATTCCACTTATTGCAAGAATGACACTGCTGATCAAAAGCTAAGCACTTTTCTCTTTCGGGGTTTGTGATTTCCACCACAATTATGACAGTTGACTATGAAGCTAGGTGGAGGCACGTGTTTAGACTTTGCTGACTCATCCTTATGCTTCACTGAGTATACTCTGAAATTTGCTGGAAAGACTCAGGAGTTCCCAGGAACTGTTATAGGATCTGCAGTAGTTGCCATGTGATTCAGCCTGTTTCTTTTAACCACGTGCTGCATACTATCAACATGAGCTTTGCCATTGTGCCTTCTAGAGCTATTCTCATTTGTAAGCATACTTGTGAGCTTTTCTGTAAGCTCGTATACCATCTGACAAATCTCAATGGCCTTATTCAACACTAAATCACTGTCTCGAAGCAAAATCTTTCCCACTGTGTCATTATTAGTATTACACATAAGCCTGTCCGTTATCACCTCATCTCTCAAATCACCAAATCTGCACATTTTAGCCTTATTTCTCAAGTCAAGTTATATATGCACTGCAAAAGTTTCACCAGGCTTTTAATACCTTGTGTAAAATAAGTGCCACTCCATTGTAATATTCATTTGGGGATTACGCATTTCTCTAAATTTATATTTTAAGCATTCAGGGTCTTCCCTCGTTTCAGCCAGTGCCACTATATGGTGGTCTTCCCCCTCCCCTGTAAACACAGCAGCTGCATACACAAATGAACGCTCTCTTTCAGTGGCTTCTGAACCAGATAAATTAAGCAGAATAAATGCTTTTGTATGTGTGTCTTTGTCAGAGAAAGCAACCTGTGTGAAAAATATTGTATTCCTGCTCAAACACTCTTCAATTTTCTGCAATATTGTTATCAAACACAAGTGGTGCTAGTCTGCGAAATCCTTCTGCCATGCCCACAGATTATAGTAAAACACAATGCAAAATGACCCTTGTAAGTATGTACGAACATTCACACAAACCAGGTACGTGTAATAATATTCAAATGCACCATAAACTATTTGAAACACTGTACTCTGTGAAATATGCCTTGAAATAACTGTACTTTGCAAAATATTCTTTGAAATAACTGTACTTTGTGAAATAACTGCACTGTAATACTACACACACTTGCAAACACTTTGCACACTTCGGATATATTTTGAATAGCTTTAGTTAATATGAAAAAGTAGTACATAGTGAAATAATATGGTAATTTTTCCCTTTTTTGTACATTTTATGCAATTCAGATACTGTTTCAAACATTTTTGTAATTATTTTGAATATTTTTATCAATATGTCACAGTTTCAGACATTTTGTTTAATAAGAAATTTGTTTTGAGAGTTCTGAGTGCTTTATTTTATATTTGCAGCGAAATAAATCATTTAAGCAAGTTTTAGTACCTGGAATTTGTTTCTGACCTGTTTTGTGAGTCATGTGAGCAGTAGGGATGATCCACTCCTATATATTCCTCCAACTTTAACCAGTTGAATCATGGCTGTAACTCTGGATCCCATTCTGATGCCATGTTGCTCTTCTTATATTCATTAAGAAGACGTTGAGGCTTGGATGTTCATTTAAGTAGTTTATTGTATACAGATACATCAGGTTGCCTGGCAGGAACATTGAACTTAAACTATCTAACTAACTGACTGACTACATACTTGCATGCTGTCACTCTGGCTGCTCACTCAAAATGGCACTCTTGCTTGCACGTGCTCTGTATTTATATGCATGTGCTGACTCACTGGAAACCTTCTTAAAGGTATATCACACACTCCGATCTACACCCAGGGTGAATTTGCGGTCTCCCATCCATTTGTCCAGGTTGCATTGAATAGGATCATTGAGGAGTTCTGCTTCTCATGAATTGGAAGTTTATTCTCCAGTGCCATTTGATTTGCGGATGTGCAACATTTCCATCAGGATGGGGTCAGAGACTGCCCTATAGGCCAGGCACAAGTCATCTCTCAGTAGCCTGTATGATGCAGGGTACAGTGACAGAGCTTTCAGTCTATCCACATAGGTCATGGTTTGGAGGTCCTGTATCTTCTTAGTGAGAAAGCTCTGTGGTTTCTGCAGTTGCTGCAGGTGTCTGGTAAAATACATGCAGAAGGAAGCATTGCACTCTATTAATAGTCTGATTAGGGTCAAATAAAGTGGGGTTATAACATCCTTAGACCCAGATGCAATGCCTTTACTTATGAGATGTGCAATGTAGAAGACTTTCCTTACCGCCATGGAAACTTGGTGGTCTAAGTTCACATTCCTCTCAACCTGTGTTCCCAGATCTCACACCACTGGGTTTGAACTTACAGGGGTTCTTTCAATATTGTAATTAGTGGGGAATTCTTCTTTGCCAAATGGGACAATAGTGGACTTTTCTGAGTGTAGTTTTAGACCACAACTTTGGCACCAGTCATTTGTTTATGTTAGTCCCTCCTGTAATATGTTAACATTGTTGAGGGACTCAGTGATTGCACCTAGTTTACAATCATCAGTCAACTTAGTAAGCCAAAGGCCGTTTGCTTTAGCCTGGACTTCAGAGAAATAGATTCCAAATATTAAAGGGCACAGTACAAATCCTTGCAGAACGGCACTGGTGGCGAGTCTACTGGTGGAGCTGGAGTCATCAACTTTGACAGTATGTGTTCTGTTTGTGAGCCAATTAGCTACCCATCTAGTGATGTAAGGGTTAACACCTAGCTGGGAGAGTGTTTCAATGATACTCGAGTCGGGGATTGTGTCAAAGGCTTTGGCTAGTTCCATACAGGTGGTATGCATTATCTTACCTTCATCCAGGGCTTGGTTGACTTTCTCAAAAAAGTATACCAGGTTCAGTAAGCACAATCTACCCTTAATGAAGCCAAACGGGCTTGGATCTAGAGTTTGAAGGTCACCTACGTCCTTGTCAGTAAGGTTCATGATGATCCTTTCCATGGCCTTCCAGATGTGGCTGGTTAGACTCATGGGTCTATAGTTTCTAGGGTCAGTTGATGGCTCCCGTTTATGCAAGGGGATTACTGTTGCTGTTCTCCATTCTGCTAGTACAAAGCCAGTTCTCAGGCTATGGTTAAACAGAATGGCAAGTGAGTCAGCTAGGTCCTGTTTTAGATTGTTTAGTAAGCAACCTGGGATGTTATCTGGTCCCATTGAGGCTGTGTTTTTGGCCATGAAGAGTGCAGATATGATGTGATTTCTAGAAATACTAGGTAGAGAACTGGTATCAGGTACACTTTGGGATATGGCTAGTGGGGATAGGGGAGTGAAGTTTGTAATAAATCTGTCAGATATCAGGTTGGCAATATCTTCCAGTATAGTGTGAGTGATACCATCTACTACCAATTTGGCACATAGCTGGGCACTCCCTTTTAGATTTCGGACATAGTTAAAGAATGCCTTATCATTTTCCTTGGCTGTGGATGCTATTTTAGCTTCATAATTAGCTTTAGAGGACTTTACAATACCTCTGATTTGCTTGTTCAATCTGTGGAGGGAAAATTCCTCTGCAGAGGCAGTTGCCTCTTGTTCTTGGACATCAGTTTCTTCCTTTTATTATACAATCAGTTTATACTAGATGTCCACCAAGGTGGCTTGTTTTTTCGGAAGTTACATGATTGCATTTGATTTCTCCCCTTCCTTTCCCTTACTACCCCGTGTTTTTGTGGTAAGACTTTATCAGTTATTAATTTATCTGCACAGTGATATATCCTATTTACTTCTGTTATATCGCAGAGATCTCTACGCACAATTCTTATTACTGTGTTCATTTATTCTGTCAAACTTCTATCTTTTTGGGTTTTACTGACTTTCTGTAGTCTACTTCTTTCATTTATTTTAATGTCTATCAATCTCTAATAAATCAAGCGACTCTTCTCTTAAATCATTTTGTTCTAGACTGAGGGCACATTCTTTGTTTTCTATTCCTTGTGGGCATTCTATAGAAAGTTCCACAGCAGGGGGTGGGAGGATGGCATAATGGTTAAGGTGTTTACCTTACAGACACAAGGTGCAGGGTTTAATTCTCACATGGGGCAATTGGCTAGGCTTGAAATGGCCCACAAGGGTAGTTAGCCTAGTACTAATCTATGAACCTAGTACTAATCTATCTTCCTTTGCCACATTATCTTCAATTTCATCCTATGTCATCCTTTGCTCTTTCATAATGGAACTCACTGACCTATCACTCCACAACATTTACTACGTCAGAGTTGACACAGTTTCCTGTTCCTTCCCTTGCTGTGCAACTCCAACTGAATGTTTATACTTGTTTCCTGTGGAAGGTTCTAAAGTATCTTCATATGGCAACTGATCAAGTGTTTCCCCGTCTAGTTGTTTTTCCTTAATTTGGGGATCCATTGCTCTATCCTGCTGTGTTTTCATCAAAATTAGATTTTCTATACTAAATCCTTCACTTCACAGGTAATCCATAGCCTCAATTTCTATTTCTTTAGCTTCTCCATTACTAATCCTCTTTTCTACTTTTCCTCTTTGTTTTATTATTTGTTTGTGTTGTAAAATTTTCCATGCCTGGATGCCTTTACCTATATTTCTCTTCAAATATCTTTGGTGCTGCTCTTTTTGTATTGATTAGCTTTGCTTTCTTCTTTCATAAATATTGCATCATATTTAATCTCTTTTTCTTCCCATGTCCATATTTCTTCTTCAGATGTCTCCTGCTCCTCCTGTTTCTCCTTACTTTGGGGACTCGTTGTTCCATCATGCTGTGATATAACCTCTGTTAGACTTTCTACACTAAATCCTTCACTTTGCAGGCACTCCATAACTTCAGCTTCTATTTTTTTTAACTTCTGCTTTACTAATATTTTGTTCTATGCTCCCTCTTTGTGATCTTATTTTTTATTGTGAAATTTATTTTCCATATCTGAATGTTTTTGCCTATATTTCTCTTCAAATATCTTTGAGGCTGCTTTTTTGTGTTGATGAGTTTGGCTTTCTCCTTTGCATAAATATTGCACCATATCAGCCCTCTTTCTTTCCCATGTCCATATTTCTTTTTTATATCTTTCAAAAGTCTGTAGATTTTGTTCTTTATATTTTCGCACTTCCTCAGTCATGTCTTTTTCAAAATGGGCCAAAGTTTCTTGGTCTATGTAATGTTTTTCATAAATCTGTTGTATTAATGAACACAAAATTTTATTTGAAGCTTCTGACAGTTTTTCTTGTGGAAGTATTTTTCTTTCCTCTAATTTCTCTCTTAATCTTTTTGTATATCTTCTGTCTGGAAGTTCTGGGCTTCTTGCATAACAGTAACAAAACATAATTTCTTCCTTATCCTCAGTAGTTCACGCCATTGTCTTTATGGCTCTTTTTTTGACATATCAGTTTTTGTGAATTTTGTTGACTACTACTTTTTTCTGCAATGGGGGCATTCTCCCCCTGGGCCTGGCCTAGCACCATTGTAAGAATGTTTCCATGTCTTGAGGATTCTACACTGTCATTTTTTCCAGTTCTGGCACCAGTGCACCTACCACAACTGGGCACTTTTTATCCTGTTCTTGTGCACTCAGCTATCTTTTTTTTTATTTGTAAGCTACTTCTGTCCATGATATATGCTACATAAAATACAGTCTATATATCAGTGTCATCTTGGTGAGATTTTTGTGAAAAACAGGTTCCACCTTGTGAAGGTACTCACCAAGACTTGAAGATGAATTCTCCTTTACGTCTGACTTATCTCTCCATTTGGACCCCCCTATGAACCTAATGGCATGATAAGCAAGTCATAGATCACCCACCTGAGAACAGTTACTACATGATGATCAAAGGAGAGGGGACTGTTTTCCAAGATGCCCATGTCTCTTACTACCTTTTTTGTTTTGTTTTGGAAGGGTGTGTTATCTATAGTGTACATTGTAGACAATGTCTGTTTCCTGAAAGAAACAGTACTATACTTTTTGTGTTCAGTTTAAATGCATTTTCCATACATCAGGTATTAACTAAGGTAAGGTCTTTCTGAAGGGATTTTAACAATTTCACCCAGTTTACAGTCATCTGCAGATTTAGTTAACCTGAGGTCTTGGTTACCATTTATGAGGTTAGAGAAGTAGATGCCAAACAGGAGACAAAGCACAGTCCCCTGGGGAAGTCTACTGGTTACCTTAGCACTATCTGAAGAGACATCCACTACATGAACTATGTGGGGGTCTGTCTTTCAGCCACTTGGCAAGCCATCTTAGCACATAAGGATCTGTGTTTAATGATGATGGATTCTTTACAGTTTTGACATGAGGTGTGGTATCACATGCTTTGGCCATATTAAGGTAACGGCATGATCAATGTTGTCAGCTTGCGTCACTCGCTCACAGAATTTAAAACATTTTGGCAGACATGATTTCTCTTCAACAAAGGCAAATTGTTAGGTCGGTCAAGTTAATGAGATTGTTAATATTATAATTAATAAGAGTGCTAACAGGTCTGCAATTCCCTTGGTCGGTGGTAGGGTCACTCTTGTGGGGGAGCATCACCACAGCAGTGTACCAAGATATTGGTGCATAGACTGTGGCTAGATTTAGGTTAAACAATTTATGGAGAAGTTTATTAGGACCCTACTTAATGCTGTTTAATGAGCACCCAGGTATCTTATCAGGACCCCTGGAGGAAGTGTTTTTGGTTTTAGATTATACCTTAAGAACATGTTCTTTTGTAATGATGAAGGGGGGTAAGGAATTCTAGGATGAATGATGTTGGAATAGGTGCTTTATGGCTGATGTTTTCAGAAAACATGTACGCTAGTACATTTGTGATGTCATTTGGGCTGGAGTGAGGGTCCCATTAAGGAGAAGTTCAGAGCAATGTTGAGTGTTATTTGTTTTCTGATACAGCCAAAGAAAGATTTATAGTTATCCTTTGCTTCAGTAATTAATCTCCATTTATGGGTTGCTTTACTGGTCATTACAGTGCTTTACATTTTCATGGTAATATTTTTGCACCTTCATGATTCTGAGGAGTTCTCACCTTGCTGTACAGTTTAAGGAGATTGTTGATTGTTATAAAGTGTTAATGCCAATTATACAATTCCTTCCTATTAATATTCTAAAACGTGCATGCTGATTGGCCAGCCCAACAAACTGCTCCAAAATCTTCTTTTTTTTTTTTTTTTTTTTTTTTACAATAAAAAATAAAGAGAGAAAATGGAGCAACGGAGACTTTCTTTTCTCCGTTGCTTCCATTTCAAAGCCTTGATGTACTGGGTATGTGTGGGAACGCAAGTCCCGTACGCATGCGCAGTACATCAAAAAGCAGAATTAGTATACCACAACCGGCGGAAGAACAGCAATCCGCCATTATACAAAGACATTATTTAAGAAATGTAAGTATTTTTTTTCTTAGATAATGTCATTGTATAATAGCAATACCTGACTCCGTGACGAGTGGCAAAGCCCTCGTGATTAACCCACACCAACCTTGGGTAAATCTTCAATATTTCACACCACGTCATTGGTTATTGCTTAAATAACCACTAGGTGAGTTTATTTTTAAGTTTCCCATTGTATTTGGCTCTAGTTGAGACTGCTAGATCTATGCATGTGTCTATATCACTTTATCGAATGGCTATTCAGCAAATAGCTATTCGTCAAACCCCTAGTTGTCGAATGCGCTCTTGATCAATTGGCAAATTCTAAGTAGGACAAATCAGCAGTTGGCCAACCAAGCCACCATTAAAAAAAAAAAAAAAAAAAAAAAAGAAAAACATAAAATTTAAAACCTGTGGGGGGCTGCGGCCCTACACCTCCCTAACTAAATATACCAACTCTGAGTTCACACTACAGTGGGGGAAAGGGTGAATTCCAGATGGTGGCCATTTGCTGATTTGCCCTAGTTAAAATTTACCGTTCTATGAAAATCGGCTTTGACAAATAGGGGTTAGACGAATGGCTATTCACTGTATAGTCATTCGATACAGTGATATAGACCCCTAAGCATTTGTCTAAGTTGGCAAAAAACTCATTAGTGAAGTTGGCTGCTGTGTTGGTGTCAAGGCCAGTGAAACCGTGGATAAATTTAGTCATATAATTGTATAAAATTCACCCTTTTGAAGTCCATAAATACAGACATTGGTTGTAGGAAGAATGGTGGTTTTGAAAGTAAATGTCACAAGTTTATTGTCCAATGAAACTGTAGAAAGAGTCTAGGAGAGTTGAAGAGGTAGAGCCAATATTACTGAGAACCAGATCCAGAATATGTTGGCATTTAGTGGTTTCAGTATTTGGTCCAGGGAATTCCTATTTAACAAATCCAGAAATCCCTTGTAATACCCTATATTAGAGGTATAGAGCATATCCTATATTTGTGGTACAGGGCGTACCTTACATTAGAGGTATAGGTGCTCCAGTCTATGTCTGGATGGTTGAAGTCACCTAGGATTATTCAGTTACTGCTTATAGGAATTTCTTCTAAAACTGTCAGGAATCTAACATGGTCATCTGGAGACATGGGGAAGATTCAGTAACATCATATAAGCTTATAGCTCATCTTGCCCATAATAAACTGAAGTTCTCTGAGCTCAGTCTGCAGGTCTGTGGATATCAGTCTAGATGAGATATGTTCACTGATGAATATGGGAGCATCATTGCAGTTTCTACCAAGCCTGGAGGTGTGGTAAGCCTAAAACCCAGGTATAGAGGGAGTGCTTTCTTTGTATTTAAATCAAATCTCTACAACTAGATATGCATGGACACATTCCAGATGCGGAAGCACTGCAAGATTAAGATTACTGAGATTCCTGTCATTGAAAAGTGCCACCTTAATGTTGTACAATTTAGGGTTTGAAGAATTTGCTAAGTTGGAAATATCCATTAGATGGACTCTTCTTTTAAAAGGCATTATGGGGCAGCAATGGATTTTTTCCAGTATGTGGAAACTCTTGCATGACAGATGCAGGCCATCTCTTGCAAAACAAGTCAGACTATCATCACATCCCAGACGGATACAAACTGGACCCTCCAGAATGACAGAAACTGTTATACCAATTGTTAAAACCAGTTATCTTTTCTTTACACCTACGCATCATTCTTGGTGAAGGACTAACCATGCTCAAGACCAGAGTCTTATTTGCATCTGCCACATGCCCAAAGACTCTTGATATGTCTAGCTGCATGTCACTCAAGGTTGTGCATCCCAATTCATTCGCCTTCACATGAAAAACCACCATGTTGTAGCTGTCAGGAAAGGGTCTTGAGGGCATTTGTCATATCTGTGATCCTGGCACCCGTGAGGCAGCTGATAGCCTTGTGAGTAGGGAATCAGTTTGCCTGACAACTGAGTCACCAGTTATTACAACATTCTGAAGCTAGCTTAGCACTACTTGACTGGGAGGAACTATGCTGTTGTTCACTTATTGTAGATACTGCATAAATGCAAAAAAAACATGTCGAAACTACTTGCTTCTTTGTAATCAGATATTTGATATATGCAACTGTTCCAGGAGAAAACTTATTTAGCTGGAAAGAGCATCTGATAATGACTGTTTTTTTTTTATTCAGGAATTAACAAAAAAACAGAAACTTGTCTTCGTCAATTTATATTTTACATGAATGTCCGGACAGAACTTCAGCCTAGAGTTTTGGCAATCATAGGTAATTTTTTTTTTCTGCATCTTGAAAATTTAGTAATTTGATGCAAAACTTGTCTAGGAGAATCAGAAGCAGACTGTACATGTCATTTGCCTTTAATTTCTCAATAGGCTAGAAGAAAATGTCCCGCATTGCATTTAGAAGGTTGGTTAGACATATTTTTCTGTCAATTTTCTGAGGAGAGTATTATTATTCCTTTTCTTTGTTTGTGAGTCAGTAAGTTTTTCTTTCAAATGATGTAATTCTTTGAAGTGCAGAACAAGTTTGGTTGTGCGTGCCATTAGAAATATTGTCTTCATAGGCTGAAATTCCAGTCTTAGCTTTCACAATCCTAGAAACTAATTAATCCAAATCAAAATTAATACTTTTGAGTTGTACAAACATTTTCCATGGCTACCTGTAATGGCTGTAATGCTTCTTTCAGATCAGTGGGAAGAGCAGCATCAAAGTAATTTTACAGGTTCTTTCTTGGCATGTCATATGATCCAGGAGGTCATTGAGGAGTGTAGTTCAATTTACCAACTGCCATCGCTTGAGTGACTCATTCAGAGTCACATAGCAGACAAACAAAATTCTCCTTGCTAATATTTTTCTTCCTTTTCTGGTTTTACGACTTTTAGATTTAATTTCCTTCTGTAATGGTGAAACTGAAGAAAGTTTTGTCTTTGTAATTTGTGATTCCATTTCTTTTCCAGTTTTGCTAACCATGCTGGTTAAAAGACAGATGCATGCATAACTAAAAAAAAGCAGCAGATTATACTAAAATATAATCCCGAGTATTTTCAACTGAAGTAATCAGCGAAACATCATGAAAATAACCAACAACTCAGGAGGAGACACAGAGATGGCAGTGCTCACTATTACAGCTTAGGCATTATCTTTGAATCCACCTCTGAGTGCTATATTAAAATGCACAACTACAGTGTTTTATTATTCTCATCAACATAGTCTCTGATGTGTTCCTATTTTCATGTCCTAACCATCAAGGAAGTTTTGCAACATAAAACAGCTTAGTGTCATTTTTGTATAGATAAACCACAATATCTGTAGAACAAGTGAAATTGTGCATACCTTTATAACTGTAGACATCAACAATCTTTGAATCTTTTGATGCTACACATTTGGATGTATTGCAGTGGATGCAGAGAAGTACCTCAGTTATGGGGATCATATTGATCTGTCTGAGCAGCATAGTGTGAACAGTAAGTTAAAGTTCACTTTCTTGTAAGGTTTTTCTCATATATATATAATAGATAGGACACTTGGCAATATGTCACAAAGAGTAGCATCTGTCAGCAGCCCCCATCCCCAAATATTTAATTATAATTTCCTTTACAGCTGGAGCCATATAAATAGATCCTGTAGTAAACTGTACTAACACCCTACTGCCATAATTAAAATACATCAGTAACTAGGGATGTTGCCAATCTGCCCAACAACAGAGGTGTTAATTCAACACAGTATTTATTTATTTAAATTTGTTTATAACACACAGGAACACTGATAGCCCGTGCTGGGGAGTGTACACTCACAAGAAAAACATAAGGTTTGAAATTTGTATAGGCAGTCTTAAGGTAATAATACATTTTCACACTGAGTTAGTTGCATAAACCATGGATATGCTTATCTACATTTTAGAACTCAAGAAATTAAAAACAATAATATTTTGATAAACAAGCAATATGTTAAACATGCAATATGTATTGACTAGTGAAATATCTATATAACAGAAAGGTTATGGCAAGAAGTGTTCTTACAAATATAGATGCGTAGCATTAGTCATGAGAGCAGCAAAGGAGTGGCATTAGCAGCAGAGCTGGAAGAAGTTAGTACCAGAAGATGTCACTCATGGGGGGAGGTACTGGAGGTTACAGGAGGGTATAGGCATCATCAGCAGGGGAGGGGTAATAGGAGTGTTGTCAAGGGGAACAGGATTAAAGAGAAAGGTGAATGAAAGTATGACTGAAGGATATATTGTGTATGTGTGGGTGTATAAGAAAGAATTAGAGCAGCAGTTGATTTTGAGAGTAAGTAGGGTGAATGGTTATACAACAGTGTTAGAGATTTAGTGTGTCAAAGTTGGGTAGCTGCTTGTAAAGTGATAGCATTTGGCAAATCGAGGCAGATATGTAATTTTCTGAAGATCTGAAAATTTTCCAAGAGTGGTTGTTTCTGAGCTGTCTAGGGTGGATTCTAAGAGGTAAAAAATAATTTTTAGGTCTTTTTAGTGTTTAATATTTCGTCCATTTTTCAGGCCAGGTACTTAGCTGGCAAAGTTTCTGTTCAAGTTGTTTTTTTTAATAATGTAGAAGATGGGTTGGATATGAAGATAAGCATATTGTCAATGTATGATTGGTAGTCGAGGAAGATTAGTTAGGAGTTGGTTGATGTAGGGAGAGAGAGAGAAAAGAAGGGAACAAGAACAGCACCTTAGGAAACAGGGTGGAGAAGCTGGAAAGTGAGGAAGTGACTTTAATGTAGAAGTCCTGTCAGATAGGTAGTGACTGAATTCGTTTTTAGCTCTTGATCTTAAGCCAATAGCTTGCAGGGTATTAATAAGGCAGTAATTGACTAGATTAAAAGCTTTTGTCCGATTGAGGTATATGAATCCAGTCAGGTAGTCTTTGCCTACGCACATGAGAATGTCAGATCTGTTAAGGTCCATAAGAATGGTAGTGGTCCTTCCTATCTAGAAGCCATGCTGATCATTTGACAGGACTGTGTATTTTTGAATTCCTGAGCAAGTTGTGAGTAAGCTACCATTTCCAAAAATGTTGCCTTAAGTAATAAGTATATAGGTAGGCCAAACAGCAGAGTTTTGGTTTTGAAGCTATTGGAATGGGAGCATTTTGATCATTTCCAAATAGCTGAAATTAGGCCTTGAAATAGTGATAGGTTATAGATGTGCTGTAATGCTTATTATGTGGTCTTTACAGAGAGTTTCGAACGAAATATGCAGATTGTCAGCTCCTAATGGGGCATCAGATGGAAGTTTATTGAGCAGCTTGAGTTTGCTTATATGGACAAAGTGAAAGGGTAGAATATAGGCAGTGGTGTGAATGCATTGGGGATAAGTATATTTATGTTAGTGGAATAAGAGATGGAGAATTAAGAGAGGATATTGTCAGGGTAAAGGGGACATGGAAGTTTGAAGAAAGTTGCTGTTTGAGGAAATACTTTTAGTTTTTCCACCTATAGACATGAGTATAAGGAGATGAGGCGCATGGCAAAGAGAGAGGTGGCGAAGGCTAAGGATAAGGCATATGGAGAGTTGTATGAGAGATTGGACACTAAAGAGGGAGAAAAGGACCTGTACCGATTGGCTAGACAGAGGGACAGAGCTAGGAAAGATGTGCAGCAGGTAAGGGTGATAAAGGATAGTGAGGGTTATGTACTCACAAGTGAGTAGAGTGTGTTGAGTAGATGGAAAGAATACTTTGAAGGGCTGATGAATGAAGAGACTGAGAGAGAGAGAGAAGGTTGGATGTTGTGGGGATAGTGAATCAGGAAGTGAAACAGATTAGCAAGGAGGACGTAAGGACAGCTATGAAGAGGATGAAGAATGGAAAGGCTGTTGGCCCAGATGACATACCAGTGGAAGCATGGAGGTGCTTAGGAGAAATGGCAGTGGAATTTTTAACCAAATTGTTTAATGAAATTTTGGAAAGTCAGAGGATGCCTGAGGAGTGGAGAAAGTGTTTTGGTACCTATCTTTAAGAATAAGGGTGATGTGCAGAGCTGCAGTAACTACAGAGGGGATAAAATTGATCAGTCACAGTTTGAAGTTATGGGAAAGAGTAGTGGAAGCTGGGTTAAGAAGGGAGATGATGATTAATGATTAGCAGTATGGTTTCATGCCAGGAAAGAGCACTACAGATGCAATGTTTTCTCTGAGAGTGTTGTTGGAGAAATACAAAGAAGGTCAGAAGGAGTTGCATTGTGTCTTTGTGGACTTAGAGAAAGCATATGACAGGGTGCCTAGAGAGGAGTTGTGGTATTGTATGAGGAAGTCGGGAGTGGCAGAGAAGTATGTAAGAGTGGTACAGGATATGTACGAGGGTAGTGTGACATTGATGAGGACTGCGGTGGGAGTGACAGATACGTTTAAGGTGGAGGTGGGATTACATCAAGGATCAGCTCTGAGCTCTTTCTTATTTGCAGTGTTGATGGACAGGTTGACAGATGAAATCAGATAGGAGGCCCCGTGGACTATGATGTTTGCAGATGACATTGTGATATGTAGTGAGTGTAGGGACCAGGTTGAGGAGACCCTGGAGAATTGGAGATATACTTTAGAGAGGAGAGGAATGAAGGTCAGCAGGGCTAAAACAGAATATATGTGTGTAAATGAGAGGGAGGGTAGAGAAATGGTGAGGACGCAGGGGGTAGTGTTGGTAAAGGTGGATGAGTTTAACTACTTGGGATCAACAGTTCAGAGTAATGGTGAGTGTGGAAGAAAGGTGAAGAAGACAGTACAGGCAGGGTGGAATGGGTGGAGAAGAGTGTCAGGAGTGATTTGTGACAGACGGGTACCAGTAAGAGTGAAAGGGAAGGTCTACAAGAGGGTAGTGAGACCAGCTATGGTATATGGATTGGAGACGGTAGCATTGACAAAAAGGAAGGAGTCAGAGTTGGATGTGGCAGAGTTAAAGATGTTAAGATTTGCACTGGGTGTGACTAGGATGGACAGGATTAGAAATCAGTATATTAGAGGGTCAGCTCAGGTTGGACAGTTTGGAGACAAAGCAAGAGAGGCGAGATTGCGCTGGTTTGGACATGTGCTGAGGTGGGATGCTGGGTATATTGGGAAAAGGATGCTAAGGATGGAGCTGCCAGGTAAGAGGAAAAGAGGAAGGTCTAAGATAAGGTTTATGGATGTGGTGAGAGAGGACATGCAGGCGGTTGGTGTGAAAGAGCATGATGCAGAGGACAGGAAGAAATGGAAACAGATGATTCATTGTGGCGACCCCTAACGGGAACAGCCGTAAGAAGATGATGACTTGGTTCACTTGTTTTCAAGAATACTTGGGGTATGTTATTAGTGATGTTTGCTCATCCCTGCAACTAGCTTTATAGCATCAGATAGCTTTACTAGTGAAGTTGTTGAGCAGGATGAATCAGTCCTTGCATACAGGAGTTTGGAACTGCTTCCAGAAGGAACCAGACTTTTTCATGCAGTTCCTTAAAATATTTTAGTTCTGGATTTAGGTTTGTCAAACTTTGGAAAATGAGAAAGAATATCTGCATCCAGATTACTAAATATAAAGACAAGGGTAAGTTATTCAGATGGGATCTTGTTTTGAAAAAATATTTTTAAATTTTGATTGAAATAAAAGTTTCTTTCAAGAACATGAGAATAAAGTTGTATAGCAAAACAATAGTCATTGAGGGTAGGGAGTGAATATCTTAATAAGGTAATCTTTTTTTCTATATGCTTTTTGCCTCTCCACAAGCCAACCACTAGACCATTTTCAATTAGCCCTAGCTAATTGATTCCTTATGAGTGACTGTATGACTACCATACTTCTAAACTTCTTATCATAATAACTCTGAACAAAGCCAAAAATAATGGGGTGGGAACAAAGGCCCAACAATAGGTAAAGATTTTAAACACTGGTCTTATAAACTTAGAAAGTTGATAGAATACAAGGTTTTGTTTTTGCATGCATTTTTTAAGGATATGAAGTCTGAAAATGAAATGTCTGTCATTATTTAGTAACTTCCATCCTCAATAGTTTGCCAAAAAAACACAATTTTTAAAAGCAACAGAGCAAAAATATCAGGTGAAAATCTGGACAGTAGAGAGGTATGTTGGCCACTGACTTGGATGAGAAAAGATTACAAGAAGCCATCCAGGCACAGTGGCACCGAGGATAGCAGTCTTGTTCCACAATAAGAGGTTCCCTGGTTTGATTCTCAGCTGGGATGCTTTCTGTGTTATATGTTCTCCCTTTGTTTGTGTGAGTTTTTTTTTTTTCAGGCACTCTGGTTTCATCTCAGACTCCAAAGACACGCAGTAGATAGGTTGAATATTCTTAACTGGCAGTATGTGTGAACATGTGTGAGGTATGGAAGAACAACTGCAGCAGGGCTAGCCACCTGGCAGTGTGAATATTGGCTCTAGATTCACCGTTAACTTGACACCCTGACCACATGTACTAAAATGTATTTATCCAGGCAGACATGAAGACTGCTTGGTATTGTGACTTTCGAAGGACCATCAGCCTTGTGTGGACCGATCCCCTCTAGCAGACCATCAGGACTGGCAGATCAAGGAGACCCAGAGGGCAGAGCCATTATCACTTGAAGCCTCTCCATGCCTCAACCCCTGTTGCTGCCATTTCTTCTGGCCTGCCAGGGCTAAGCCCTCATTAGCTTGGGAAGCTGAGGCATTTCTAATTAAGCCTAACCCCTAGCAGCTGATGTGAGCACCTGTAGTACCATAAGAGCCTCCCAGCTCATGCTTCCTTTCACACACAGTTACCATAACCAGTTTGGGAGTGCCAAACCTACATCCCTGGTTTCTGGCTGATCTCTGTCACCAACAAGCCTCTTCTTGCGCATGGCAGAGAACCAGCTGGACCACCAATCTCGACACTGCTTAAACTCAGGTTATCTAGCTGATAGCCAGGGCTTCATCTCTGCATGCCACAGAGCATCGACAACCACAGAGGTCATTTTATTTGGAGCATTAATAATAATTAGTTTAAAGGGGAGAGATTTTGAGTTTTAAGGCTGGGTCTGGTTGGTTGTTGCACCATTGCTTAATTCTTTGGTATGTTAAGACCTTTTTAACGCTGTTTTTTTTTTTTTTTTTTTCACTCCTGATAAATTGATATTATTTTTCCCTTCATACAAAAGAGGGGTTGTGTTTGACTTATGCTTTAGACTTTTTTTGAGTTAGTGACCAGAGATCAACATTTACCTGAAGTTACAGGATAAACAGAATTAAATCTTTCCACAGGGTATGGAAAAGCATGCTAATGGACAATATCAGTAATATGGGATTTAACTTCACAATGGCAATGGAAAGGAAGCTAGTTGAATGGATAGGGTATGATGAGTCAAGAGAGGGGATGGATTGATAGCAAAACTAAAATTTAATTATGATTTATTGCTGGAATCTAGGTAAGAATCATACCTTTACAACAATCATGCACTGGCTAAAATCTGGATGACTGATTGTTTGTACAGTCAGTGGAAGTGTTGTGACAGTTTCAAGAAGCACTAGATAACATTCCCAAATGAGAACAGATGATTTTTCTATATCTAAACATGAGCCGTTTTGGTGTGATAGCTTCTGGCATTAAACCATTTAGTTAGTATAGTGGTTCAGGTTAAGAAAGAATATCTGGATATACTGATGGATGTTAAACTGCAGATTAGTGCATGTATAGAAAATGTGTGTTGAGTTACAAGCTGGCATAGACCATATTACTGTAGGTTAAGTTGTGATCTTATATACAGATTACCTCTGTATAAAAGTCTGATACAAATTAAACTGGAAAGTCATGCTTTAATTTCAAAATCAAACTATTCAAGGTATCAGTTACCCATAAGTATGATTACCAGACATATTTTTGAGTCTACAGCTTTTCAACAGCTATTTTTGATGTCTCAAGCTGTCAGATGGACTCTTTACTGATTGTAGGATTAATCGAGTCATGTAACATTGAGTTTGGCTCTTTGAATGCTGTTTCTGTTTGGTGATAGTTGTGCGACCATGAAGTTAATATAAATAAGTAAGGAGATTTAGCCCCATGTGTGTGTGTGTGTGTGTGTGTGTGTGTGTGTGTGTGTGTGTGTGTGTGTGTGTGTGTGTGTGTGTGTGTGTGTGTGTGTGTGGTGGGGGGGCTTGGTCTGGTTTCTTTTTGCAATTAGTTTAGATTTGTTGCATTTTTATGTACTTTTATGCCTGTCACTGCATTACTTGTGTTTAGGGTTTTTACTATGACTGATTTCAAAAGGAAGCCACATGCTTTCCTGTTATGATTAGTTTAGATTAACAGAGGTTTGTTTGTTGTTTTTTGGTAAAGATGACATTTCGGCATCAACAAATTGAGTGTCAATGTTAAGGAACATCGATTAGTAATGACACACTCATTATCTCCTAATGATGGACCTTAGATAAAGATGTGATAAAAGCATGTATCTTGTTTGCTGTGTACATATTTTTTATATACACCCTTGGTGTATCGTCAAAAGTGTATTAATGTTCTTGAAACATCCCTGCAAGCATTATCTACATCCTTAATGCTTCATTAAAAAAAACTCTTAAATCTGCCATATTTATGGTTCTTGCTAGACACTAAAATAAAAGTTTACACACTGCACACACAAAAAAAAATTCTCTGTTTGCAAGTGACATTTGATAAACTGGACCAGCAATCTCTCTACCTGAGACAAGTGAGCATGCACAAACCTAAAACAGCATATTCCACCTAGAATTACTCTAAAACACAAATACTTGGTTTAAATGAAAAAAAAAACGAGATAAAATAAAAATTAAAACATGGGCTGCATTTCCTATTCACTTTAATGCAAAAAAAGTAACTTTATATACAATGCACAGCTCCATAAAACCACTGTATTGGTCAATTATATCACCCCTTCCAGACGTGAAACTTATTTTTAAAGTAAATAATCAGTAAAATAAAATACAGACCACAGTTAGTCAAGTGAAACATTGCATTTATCAATAAAACTGATCAGATCAGCAACTATCTGAAGTAATATTAATCTAAACTGTAAAACTTACAAATCCTAACATACCTCATACTACCATACCTGTCAACCTCCGAATTCTGGATAAAGACAACAATAATGTGGGACAAAGGTCAGAATATAGGAACAAATTTTAAATATTGCTCTTATAAACTTAAAAAAATATCAGAATAACAGGTTTTGCATTTGCATGCATTTTTTGAAGGGTATGCAGCTTGAAACTCAAATAGCTGTCATTATTTAGAAACTTCGTTCCTCAATGATTTGCCAAAAAAGAACACAGTTTATGGGGAACAGACCAAAAATATGAGGCCTATGCATGAAAACTGAATACACATATATGTATATATGTGTGTGGCTATGTTTTAAATCACACCAGAGAGAAAATATTGCTCTTTGTTAATACATGGAAATAAATATCTTGACTGTGTACTATATTGTATTACATACAAACTAGAAATTTACTGTTGTCAAAATTAGCTAATGCAAGAGCAAAATAACAAACTGCTTTGCTTGTTTAGAGGGGTGACCATTCATACTTGCAGTCAGTGTATGACCTTGGGACTGTGGCCTCCCTGTCATTAGGGCCCAGCATAACCCACTGTTCAATGTTTAGCAGAAATTAAACTGCTGATTCATTGTAGGCTGCAATAGACAAATATTAGGCACAATCTCTTCAGGATATCTGCCTCATTTATATGATTCTTGCATTAAGCAGTGTATCCAGAAGCAGTAGCAAAAACCAAAATGTTTACTTTTAAATCAAAGGTCATTTAGCTGTTACACATGATTAGTCACCAGACACTGAATATGAGTGTCAGAGTAGCTCCACAGTATAAGAAAGAGAAGCAGCGTATGTTTTCTGTTTATGATATCTGGATGTAGTATTGTTTTCTTTTTTCAGTGAGCGCTACACAGAATAAGTAATCAGTTTGGTAAGATGTATAGCAAAAAGAAGCACTGTTGTTGTTGCACTTTGTCTCCAGCTGTAACATGAGAACACTTCCAACAACATATATACAGCAATCTCTGAGGGCCAACGTGATCACCAGTCTCTCCACAGTTGACCCAGTAAAAAAGATCCCCTGCCTCTTCTTGCCTTGCTGACAAAAGAGCTTTTATCTATCCTCTCAGCTCCTTGGGTCTCTTCTTACAGGCACAAAGGCTCATGAAGGTTTGTAGATGGTAGAGCAGGAATTATGCCTTGTGTGTACACAGAGTTCTGACCAGTCAGGACCATAGCTAATAGGCCAGAGCGTGATATAAACAGAAACTCAACCAGCTACAGCAGCTCTACATTTCAGTGCTTTATGTCATCTAGTGGTGGACTGGAACATTACATGCAGACGTTTGCAGTAAACAAAAAATAGCATCATATGCAAAAGGCTAAACACAAGTTATGTGGTGACAGATGAAGCTACTGATGGTGCCCCACTCTTAACAGGCCTGTGACTAATACCCCTGCTAGTAATTTAATCTGTAGCAACCAATGCTGTATCAATATCCCTGCTAGTAACTGATTCTGTACCACCCAAGGCTGCAGTCTGATTCTGCTGATCAGTGGTGCTATTAAAGCAGTTGAAACCTAGAACACCCCTAGCCATGTTACTTTTTTTCTCTTATACTGCTTTTACTTCCTGAAAAGCTGCATGGGTTTCAGAAGTGTAGACCAAACTGCTGTAATGGTACCTGCCAACAGTTCATCATGTAATAGAACTTGTTTAGGTACAGTTCAGATTTCAGCTGTTGGGATGGTGCAGTTAACAGTAGTTGTGAAGTGCAACACCCCTTCGGTATGTAGCTGACCATGCACATGCAACAATTAGAATGTCCACAGAGGTTTCTCACAAAAAGAATACAAGGCTTAAACAGCATGTCCTAAGAAGATCACTTCAAAGCTTTATCTCTGTACTGTTTCCTACAGACCGTTTAGAGGCAATCTATGTCTGGCAAACAAGGCATCCTTGGATCCCACTCTGAAGGACCTTTTGCATATCCACAAAATGATTATCATCAGAATTACTTAATCTAGGGATTTAAACTTTGCTTGTGATATAAATATGACATGGTGAAGGGAGGGACAGGTATGTGTCTCAAAGAATTTCCCTTCTTTGGAACAGACATTCCATCTATGTGAAACATAGCTGTTCCCTAACCCTATTGAAGAGTAGCCTGGATCAGTGGATGGGAAATTGGAAATGCACCCCGAGTGTTAACACTTGTCTCTGATGGAGAGAGGTGGCCTGTAAACCTTACCCTAGCTTACAAGTATGCCTTAAAATAACCTCTAAGGCACATAAACTTGCAGGATACAATTGTGATGCCTGGCTAGGTTTATAAAGGCCCCAAGGGTCATAAGCCTAGAATATACCTATGGACCTATAAAATGGGCAGATGATCTCAGAGCACATTCTTACTACATGGTTCACTTTTAAAAAAGGAAAGAGAATATACTTCTATTGCTGGTTGTGTACATTCCTAAGAATATACAAATACACCATTGCATGTTTCTAAGTTGACCTGTAGCTAACTTCTGCACAGCTACCATTGCTATATTTATCTCTTGCTTCCTTTATTTTCACATGTTCCATTCTCTCTAAATCCTTCTTTTAATTCACACTTCTCAACAATTTTGGTAAGGTATTGCATCTGATCTGTCAGTATTGTTTTCACGTTTCTAGTCTGAACCCAGTTCTCTCAATCACCCACTCATCCTTCCTTTTGACATTTTTCATCTCCCTCCCCACTGTGCCCTGATAATCTTGAGGGGCAAATTTATGTCTCTTTTTCTTCTTTCCTTTACCCTGTTTTTACACTTATTGAGAGTAGTTAAATCTGATTCCTAACCCAATTTTCCGGACATTTTAGCATATTCATTGACTTCTTCTACACCCCTGCCATGAGTAGAATGTCTTTTCTATTTATCGAGAATAACGCGTTATGTTCCAGGTAAATTTTTCCAAAAGCTACCAACAGAGGAGAATCACATTTATTTCCCCAGTGCATGTTCCTGTTTTAAATCATTACATCTCCTTTATCCTGCAAGATGTTCAGCTTCAGTCATTGAAAAACATATTTTTTCTGAAATTATTGAACTCGCTTCATTGTGTTCTTTCAGCGTGTTCAGCATTGCCTCCTACCTATTTGTTCCTTTTTCTTGTTATTCCCTTTGCTGAACTTCATAACCTTCCTTTAATATGCATTGAATCGTAGCTGCCACCACTCTGTTAGGTAGTTTTACTTAGGACTCGGCCTCAGCTGCCTCAATCACACTTTCTATTCACGTCTCACTGTAATATTACTAGTGACTATATTATTTATCCAAACAAGCTGCTAGGTGATATTTGATATTACTATGTCAAACAGCAATAGCCAGGTGTATGTTTGTCTGTCTGTTTTATGACATTGTCTCTCTCATCAACAGTTTCTGGATTCCTCACCAAGCCAGCTCTCAGCTTACTTTGTATGTACTGTACCTGCTTCAGTTTCCGTTCCACATTCAAGGTCAGTTACATCCATCAGGCAGTCCTAGATCTTTTATCAGCTATGCCATAATCATAATAGTAGATATCTGGTTGTGTGACAGCTCTTATTGTATTGTACTGGTTTTAATATATTACGATGATGCTTATAAGGAAACCAACAAGACATTCTTTGGATATTTTTTCCAGGATATATATTAGAACAACGAATAATTAAAATGTTGAACGCTCTAAAGAGCAAAAATGCTGGACCGCGAACTAGTTATTGTGGGGGCTGCACCCCCTCACACCCCCTGCTAAATATATATATACCAACTCCGAGATCACACTACAGTGAGGAAAGAGCAAATATTCCAATCTTCACTGTACCACAATCTCACAAAAAAAACACTTTGAGGTCCGGCATTTTTGCTCTTTAGAGTGTTCAACATTTTAATTATTCGTTGTTTTAATATAGACATTTTTTCCATCTGCTTTCCAAATGAAAATGCCTGGCTCCATGATCTGTAGTTAATGCACTCCCTTCTTGAAACCTGTTTTTTAGGATAGGGCACTAGACTAGCCGATATCAATGTTATAAGGACCAAATCCTGCTGCAAAAGCCCAGTTGACTGGTCTAATTGGTAGTCCAGCCAATGCCCCAGTTAGCTGTTAAGTACCCTAGGAGGTAATCCATTTCAACCCTATATATTTTGTCTTACCATACTCTCCGTAGTCTGTTTAATACCTTTTCTTCTTCTGAGAAAAGTAACCTGGCCAGTTCATTCCTGGTTCACTTTCATACCCAAACTGTATGTCCCTTTATGTACATTAATGCACAATACTGTCTGAATGAATCCATTTGCACTAAAGCATGCATGTGCTTTGTTTCTCCCTCTCTCCAGAAGAGCAGTACTGGACTTCTCAATTGCTCCTCACTGAAAACTGTACAGAAGAAGTTTTCGTGTTCCATCTAAATGTCTGTGCTAACCTTCACTCCACGATAGCCTTGGCTTCCTCTTTTTAATTGGAGTCTCATTCTTATTCTTACATAAGGCATTCGTTTTGCTGTGAAATTTCCAGGACTGCCATTTTGAAGCAAAATCATTTCTTCTTTGCCATTATTACTTTCTTCTCCTTATGCTACTCTTCATGGCCTCTTCAGCTCCTGTTTAAGACTCTGTGTACATCTTCTGCTGTCTTCCCAGACAGTTACCTCGCCAGTTCTTTCTTGTCCATTTTCCCACCTGCTGTAACCCACTATTACAAAGCCTCATGCAACTGTCATATTTTATGCCCTCTCAATGATCCAAGTACTGTGATCCATCAGTAGTTTGTTCGCTCCACTCAGATTCCTGTAACATCTGAACCAGGCTGTTTCCCAGCTGTGACTCATAACTGATGTACTTATTCTTTCAGGAATTATGCTGAGATGAATGCCTTTCTCCAGCTACTACCTTTTACAGTGTTAACTGACCGGCTTCTGTGAGGCATATGTACTCCTTCCAAGTTGGTCTTTTTAATACCTTTTGGTAAATATAGTGGCCAAAGGCTTAATTTTTTTTTTTGGATAAAGATTTTCTGTAAATAAATACTACTGGGTTTCCTGGGGGTGACAGAGGAGGAAGATGACAGTAGACAGGGGCTGGCACTTGCAATGGGTATAGACATGGTGATCCTAAAATATGATCTGATGATGGCAAGATCAATACTTTAAAAAAAAAGTCATCTTCTAATGGTCTTAGCTTGAAAAAGAGTAACACTTCAAAATTCCTGCAATATTCCAGGTTTTCTGCAACCTTTAGTGTTGCATGTTTTATGATTTTTTTCTAATTATATATTTCTTTATGTGCACTGGAATTAATTTGTTTCTATTACTTCTACTTTCCATTGCTTTATTACAGTCTGCATATTAATACATAAACATGATCTCCAACCTGTGGACAAAAGCATTCCAGTATAAAAATGGTGCAAGCTGTACTGTGGCAACAAGAATACATGAAAATAAATCAAAGATAGGAAGGGTATTTCTACTGTGATTATGATTTGAAAGCTGTAGTGGCCATCAACATGATGACTCTATAAGTGACCAGATAAATGGGCATTGAGAAGAAAGCTACTAGAGATAAGACTTGAATGAATATTTTTATTACTGATTTATGATAGTAATGCTACACGTTGTTGTTGTTGTGTCTTTCGGCTTTTCCCAGTTAGGGGTCGCCACAGCGGAATCCGCTAATGATTGGCAGTTGATTTTTACATGCTGAGTTTCTGGCCCTAACGCACAACCTTCCACGAAGGTACGCCCATTCACGCATGTCTCCACAGAAGACGCTCTAGCTGAGAATCGAACTGGACAACGTCTTGCTGTGAGGCGACAACACTACCGCAGCACCACCACCGCGGATAGTAATGCTATACATTACCTATGGTAATTTACATATCATTTCACATGTTGAATTGTGATTATGCTTGTCTTATAGGCTACAATAGTTAATATCATGCAGTACAATACATAACATTTTCAAAAGGGACATTAAAACTAGTTTTGTACAGTGTTGCCACCTTCACAGATCCTCCAAATGGAATGTTTTTACTGAAACAGGAGATTTTGCCAGACAAACAATACCTTCATTTTATACAAAAAAAGTATATTTGAATTTACTACCAATCAGAAGTTCTTTCTTCTGTTTTTATTATTTACTGTTTCAGGCACAGTGTCATCATTTTCTGCAATGATTTACTGAATAATTACAAAACTTATTTTAAAAAGTATCAAGGCAACTGCAATTCTGTATGGTTCATCAGAGGACTACTCAAATCAAGACTGTCCTGCAAAAAGAGGGCCAAGTTTTAACCCTGCTTTGTATATGGACAAAATGTCTGGTACAAAGAAACTCACAACACACTTTCTACAGGATAACACAGCGAACCCCCTAAGGCCTACCTGAGATGTGTGCCTATAAATGTCCTTTGTAGTGTACTGGAGATCCCACAACATTCTGATTTTGCTGTCTGCTTACACCTAAAATATACAGGTTCTATTTGGCAGTTAAATTCATGGTGAGAATTTGACTTTTGCCTTTGCTAAATCAGGCCTGCAGATGTACTTCATAACCTCATGTGCCCTGCTACACGATCAGATTGTTTATTACTGTCAGTGATACAGATGGTGGAGCAACTCTGTACTCCTGCAGGAATCCACAATGTGAGATGCATATTCCTGGCCTGTAGTTTAATCCAGTGACCATTAAATAAAGTAAATGTTAGTCCGCACAAGGAGGCTATTATATTACGGAACTATGTCAAGTCGATCAACTGCACTTTTATCAAGTGCTGAATGATGAAAAGAGAAACAACTTTTGCTAAACCTCATAGGTAAGTTTCTTTTTCAGGGTGCAAGACCCCTGCACCCCTCCATACACCCCCCCCCCCAAACTTAAATATCCCAACTCTGACATCACATAGGATTGGAAAAAAAAAAGAAAACTTCACTACTGGAGAAAGTTGTTTGCTCCTTTTCATTCAATTGTTTGGCACTCAGTAAAAGTGCTGTCTATCGAATGACAGGCACCAGTATATTGTAATGACATACATCTGCAAGCTGCATGCACGCTTGTGGTGCAGCCCAACAGCGGGTATCCCTGCATTATCTAATAGACAGCAATTGAGCTCTTGGGCCGTTATGCAGGATAACATGTCACATATGAGCTATTTAACCCCTTACTGAGACCCGATTGCCTTCAGCAACCACACATCAGGGGAATAAGAGTTTTCCTCTATGAAATAAGCATTGACTTTCATGTAAAGAGCAGTGAATAGGTACTCCTTGTGATGGGCATGGCTAGACACAACCATTGGCCTGCCACTGCAAACTCTAAGTTTAAATTTTAAAATGTACTCACATCTGTGCCAAGGTACTGGTGTAGCATGTGTTTTCAATGTGCGTATTCAAAATTCCTGCTAAAATTGTATTACTGATCATTTATACTTCAAATAGCTATGCTGCAGTTTAACTGGCAACAAATTTAGGGGGGGAGGAAAGCTTATTTCAAGCAGAATATACTTGAATTGTTCAGAAATTAACCTGTAATGTGAATGTGGAATGTTTTCTTTCTGAGTGAGACTTCTTTGCCAGTAAAGGACATGCCTGCTGTGGTAATGGCATTTACTTGCAGAGGTGCTATATAAGGGGAAAGCCAGAGCTGCAACAACAGATGCAGTGTCTGTGAATTGCTGTGGCCTCAGTATGAGGGAAAATCTAATAAAAATGTT
>NC_056729.1:644902255-644924755 GCF_019279795.1 Protopterus annectens | reverse complement strand
ACGTGCGTTTAGCGCGTTTTATACCAGGGGGCTGGAAAAAGCTAGAAACTGGCCCAAAACGACCAATAAACTACCAGTTACCGGCTGAAGCCTCACAAAACTGGACAAAAGGCAGCTCAATGCTTCCCACTCCCACTGGTAAGCAAGGTAACTTCCTCTCCCCCAAATAAGGCAAGGAAACAGTACACAGGAACTACAGCCAAAGCCCAGGAGTCAGCAACTCTGAAACTGGACTAAACTACCTCAGTAAAGCGGGAAAAACAAGAGATATATTTTTTTTTCGTTTTTTTAAAATAGGCAGAAACAGGTACAGCAAACACTTATAAATGCTATAAATCAGCTATTATAGCTTACACAGAAGAATTGCTACAAATACAGTCAAAACGCAACAAACAAGGATTCCAAGTGCAATATTAAGTTAAATGCAGTAAAAACAGTTTCAATGTAACAGAAAGGCAGGCGAAATACAGTCGCTAGGTATTCAGATGTGGAAAGCAACAGAAAATATACTTAGTATCAAGAAAAGTCGCTTATTCAGCTCTCTGTAGCCTGGATTACTCTGCTGGCCCACGTGGAGTCTGTGCTGAGTAGGTACAAGCTGGAAAACACGCGTTTAGCGCGTTTTATACCAGGGGGCTGGAAAAAGCTAGAAACTGGCCCAAAACGACCAATAAACTACCAGTTACCGGCTGAAGCCTCACAAAACTGGACAAAAGGCAGCTCAATGCTTCCCACTCCCACTGGTAAGCAATGTAACTTCCTCTCCCCCAAATAAGGCAAGGAAACAGTACACAGGAACTACAACCAAAGCCCAGGAGTCAGCAACTCTGAAACTGGACTAAACTACCTCAGTAAAGCGGGAAAAACAAGAGATATATTTTTTTTTTTTTTTTTTTTAAAAATAGTCAGAAACAGGTACAGCAAACACTTATAAATGCTATAAATCAGCTATTATAGCTTACACAGAAGAATTGCTACAAATACAGTCAAAAAGTAACAAACAAGGATTCCAAGTGCAATATTAAGTTAAATGCAGTAAAAACAGTTTCAATGTAACAGAAAGGCAGGCGAAATACAGTCGCTAGGTATTCAGATGTGGAAAGCAACAGAAAATATACTTAGTATCAAGAAAAGTCGCTTATTCAGCTCTCTGTAGCCTGGATTACTCTGCTGGCCCACGTGGAGTCTGTGCTGAGTAGGTACAAGCTGGAAAATGCGCGTTTAGTGCGTTTTATACCAGGGGGCTGGAAAAAGCTAGAAACTGGCCCAAAACGACCAATAAACTACCAGTTACCAGCTGAAGCCTCACAAAACTGGACAAAAGGCAGCTCAATGCTTCCCACTCCCACTGGTAAGCAAGGTAACTTCCTCTCCCCCAAATAAGGCAAGGAAACAGTACACAGGAACTACAACCAAAGCCCAGGAGTCAGCAACTCTGAAACTGGACTAAACTACCTCAGTAAAGCGGGAAAAACAAGAGATATATTTTTTTTCGTTTTTTTTTTTTTTTAAAAAATAGGCAGAAACAGGTACAGCAAACACTTATAAATGCTATAAATCAGCTATTATAGCTTACACAGAAGAATTGCTACAAATACAGTCAAAAAGTAACAAACAAGGATTCCAAGTGCAATATTAAGTTAAATGCAGTAAAAACAGTTTCAATGTAACAGAAAGGCAGGCGAAATACAGTCGCTAGGTATTCAGATGTGGAAAGCAACAGAAAATATACTTAGTATCAAGAAAAGTCGCTTATTCAGCTCTCTGTAGCCTGGATTACTCTGCTGGCCCACGTGGAGTCTGTGCTGAGTAGGTACAAGCTGGAAAAGCCGCGTTTAGCGCGTTTTATACCAGGGGGCTGGAAAAAGCTAGAAACTGGCCCAAAATGACCAATAAACTACCAGTTACCGGCTGAAGCCTCACAAAACTGGACAAAAGGCAGCTCAATGCTTCCCACTCCCACTGGTAAGCAAGGTAACTTCCTCTCCCCAAATAAGGCAAGGAAACAGTACACAGGAACTACAACCAAAGCCCAGGAGTCAGCAACTCTGAAACTGGACTAAACTACCTCAGTAAAGCGGGAAAAACAAGAGATATATTTTTTCATTTTTTTTTTTTTTAAAATAGGCAGAAACAGGTACAGCAAACACTTATAAATGCTATAAATCAGCTATTATAGCTTACACAGAAGAATTGCTACAAATACAGTCAAAAAGTAACAAACAAGGATTCCAAGTGCAATATTAAGTTAAATGCAGTAAAAACAGTTTCAATGTAACAGAAAGGCAGGCGAAATACAGTCGCTAGGTATTCAGATGTGGAAAGCAACAGAAAATATACTTAGTATCAAGAAAAGTCGCTTATTCAGCTCTCTGTAGCCTGGATTACTCTGCTGGCCCACGTGAAGTCTGTGCTGAGTAGGTACAAGCTGGAAAACGCGCGTTTAGCGCGTTTTATACCAGGGGGCTGGAAAAAGCTAGAAACTGGTCCAAAACGACCAATAAACTACCAGTTACCGGCTGAAGCCTCACAAAACTGGACAAAAGGCAGCTCAGTGCTTCCCACTCCCACTGGTAAGCAAGGTAACTTTCTCTCCCCCAAATAAGGCAAGGAAACAGTACACAGGAACTACAACCAAAGCCCAGGAGTCAGCAACTCTGAAACTGGACTAAACTACCTCAGTAAAGTGGGAAAAACAAGAGATATATTTTTTTCGTTTTTTTTTTTTTTTTTTTAAAAATAGGCAGAAACAGGTACAGCAAACACTTATAAATGCTATAAATCAGCTATTATAGCTTACACAGAAGAATTGCTACAAATACAGTCAAAAAGTAACAAACAAGGATTCCAAGTGCAATATTAAGTTAAATGCAGTAAAAACAGTTTCAATGTAACAGAAAGGCAGGCGAAATACAGTCGCTAGGTATTCAGATGTGGAAAGCAACAGAAAATATACTTAGTATCAAGAAAAGTCGCTTATTCAGCTCTCTGTAGCCTGGATTACTCTGCTGGCCCATGTGGAGTCTGTGCTGAGTAGGTACAAGCTGGAAAGCGCGCATTTAGCGCGTTTTATACCAGGGGGCTGGAAAAAGCTAGAAACTGGCCCAAAACGACCAATAAACTACCAGTTACCGGCTGAAGCCTCACAAAACTGGACAAAAGGCAGCTCAATGTTTCCCACTCCCACTGGTAAGCAAGGTAACTTCCTCTCCCCCAAATAAGGCAAGGAAACAGTACACAGGAACTACAACCAAAGCCCAGGAGTCAGCAACTCTGAAACTGGACTAAACTACCTCAGTAAAGCGGGAAAAACAAGAGATGTATTTTTTTCGTTTTTTTTTTATTTTTTGTTTTTTTTAAATAGGCAGAAACAGGTACAGCAAACACTTATAAATGCTATAAATCAGCTATTATAGCTTACACAGAAGAATTGCTACAAATACAGTCAAAAAGTAACAAACAAGGATTCCAAGTGCAATATTAAGTTAAATGCAGTAAAAACAGTTTCAATGTAACAGAAAGGCAGGCGAAATACAGTCGCTAGGTATTCAGATGTGGAAAGCAACAGAAAATATACTTAGTATCAAGAAAAGTCGCTTATTCAGCTCTCTGTAGCCTGGATTACTCTGCTGGCCCATGTGGAGTCTGTGCTGAGTAGGTACAAGCTGGAAAACGCGCGTTTAGCGCGTTTTATACCAGGGGGCTGGAAAAAGCTAGAAACTGGCCCAAAACGACCAATAAACTACCAGAAGCTGAAGCCTCACAAAACTGGACAAAAGGCAGCTCAATGCTTCCCACTCCCACTGGTAAGCAAGGTAACTTCCTCTCCCCCAAATAAGGCAAGGAAACAGTACACAGGAACTACAACCAAAGCCCAGGAGTCAGCAACTCTGAAACTGGACTAAACTACCTCAGTAAAGCGGGAAAAACAAGAGATATATTTTTTTCGTTTTTTTTTTTTTTTTTTTAAATAGGCAGAAACAGGTACAGCAAACACTTATAAATGCTATAAATCAGCTATTATAGCTTACACAGAAGAATTGCTACAAATACAGTCAAAAAGTAACAAACAAGGATTCCAAGTGCAATATTAAGTTAAATGCAGTAAAAACAGTTTCAATGTAACAGAAAGGCAGGCGAAATACAGTCGCTAGGTATTCAGATGTGGAAAGCAACAGAAAATATACTTAGTATCAAGAAAAGTCGCTTATTCAGCTCTCTGTAGCCTGGATTACTCTGCTGGCCCACGTGGAGTCTGTGCTGAGTAGGTACCATGCCATTTCTACTTGCATGCGAACCTTTGGCCTGCATTATCTGCTGCATAAATGGTGCTCCAAGTACTTGAGGATCAAACTGCACCCTGAACCTGGAGCTTTGCTGGTGTTAATCTTAAAACTACTTTGGGAATTATTGTATTTCCAGATTAATTTATGACAAATACTGAAACTTACGTGGTAGGGGAGAATATCAGCTCCCCCATGCAACAGTGGTTATCAAAAAAAAAAGACCCATTAATTCAAAGGGGTAAGCACCACTCTAAGATTCAATCTCAAATATAAGCATTAACAGGGAATTGGAAGGAGTGAATGCATATCTTTCAACTGTCCAGATTTTTGCCTCATATTTTTGGTCTGCTCATCATAAAATTTGTGGCTTTGAGATAAATTATAGAGGACTGAATTCACTAAGTAATGACAGACAATTGAAAGTCACATTTCATACCCTTTTGAAGATACCTGCAAATGCAATAGCTGTTACTCTGTCAACTTTCTAAGTTTATAAGGGCAATATTTAAAAACTGTCCCTATTTTTGGCCTTTGTCCCCCCATTATTTGGGTCTTTGCCCAGATTTCTTGCTCTGAAAGGTTGAGAAGTATGAGTGGATGATATGGATTTAGGGTTGCGTCATTTCATTTCTATCCCAGCAAACTTGCACCAACAATGGGCTAAGGTAGAATAGGATCTATTAGGTAACACATTACACAGAGTCCTTAGCTGGTACATCTTTCCTTCTTTAAATGATATGGGAAAATTAGTCGACATACACTAATATGAGGTTAAGAGAACCTGGTCTGAGGTCACCCAGAATTAAAAGTAGGCAATTGCACACTTAGTTTGATGAATTGCACGAGTAACAGTAAATACTGTTTGGAGCTATTGACACAAAATGTAAGCAATGCTTGGCCATAGCAATATTTAACAACCTAAAAGCAAGACCTGACCTACTCAAAACAGGTACATAGTAGCATCTACAGTTAAGACACACTGTATTTCATTTCTCTCTTAAGTCCCTTCTATGTTCCCAGTTTTTAACTTTAGTAGAAAGTTTAGAGTTTACTAATCACAAGACTCCCTCTGTAGGTATTGTTAAATTGGTAGTAGTTGTCATTGTCAACACTCTTTTCCCATTTTTACTCATCAGCCTAAAGGTAAACCCATACGTCACAAGATGGGTTGCAAACTGGCTGAGTGACAGAACCCACAGGGTCAGAGTTGCTGGCGCCATGTCAGACTCAATGCCTGTCACAAGTGGTGTCCCACAGGGCTCAGTCCTGGGCCCACTCTTGTTCGGCATCTACTTCTCCGAAGTACAAGCAAACACAGGAGGGTTATGGCTGACCAAGTTTGCAGCTGACTGCAAACTGGGCGCCATAGTCGAAAACACATCTGACACAGATATCCTTCAGAAGGGCCTCACAGAAACAGATAACTGGTGCCAGAGCCATGGCCTAAAGTTAAATGCCAAAAAATGCATAGTCATACCCTTTGGGAAAATCAAGGTTACCCCTAGCTACCATATAAGAGGCAATCCACTGAGCACAGAAAAAGTTATCAGGGACCTGGGGACCCAGGTTGACAGTAACCTTTCATTCGACACTCATGTTGCTAAAATAGTTAGGAAGACCTTCTACATTGCCCACCTGATCATGAAGGGTTTCACATCTAGATCAAGGGAGGTCATAGTCTCCCTGTACTCATCACTCATCAGACCAATGATTGAGTACAATGCCCCATTCGGAATGTATCTGACCCGACACTTGCAGCAGCTGGAGAGGCCCCAAAGTTCCTCACCAAAAGGATAAAAGGTCTCAAAGATATGTCTTATGCTGCCCGGCTGAAAGAACTCCAGCTCTATTCAGTCGCTTACGCCTGCTCAGAGGTGACCTGTGCATGACATACAAGGCCATGTCAAACCCAGATTTGATGAACATACTTCACCTCAAAAGAACGAAATCTCTTAGAGCCACAAGGGCAGGAGACCTAAACCTAGACACAGCTATTAATAGGACGTGCTGGAGGGATAGATTCATCACCCAAAGACTCCCTATGCTGTGGAACAAAATCCCAGTATATGTGAGGCAGAGCACCTCGCTGGCTTTGTTCAAGAGCAATCTTGACCAATGGATGGGAGATCGCAGATATACCCCAGGGATTACCTCAGTGTCTCTGCTCAACAGAGGCACTGCAAAATAATGGGCATAGTTTCTCCAAACTAAAGGGGTGGCGTAAGCCACAAAACTATGGGCTAGGCTTGTAAATGCCCTCGGGCAGATAGCCTAGTATAAACCTATGAACCTATGAACCTATGATAATCTTTCTTTAGGGTAACTCAAGTCTGTGAGTGTGGTGGTCAGTTTTGGAATATTTGTTCCTATTAGGAGGGTGAAACTTCAAAATTTGAAGATGTACATAGTTTTGTGGGTTATTGCTAAGTTAATAAATATTAGAGCGCAGCCATTGGGGGGGGGGTTCATAAAATGAAAAGTTTTGTAAGATGTGACATAGGCTCAAATGGATATGACAAGAAACAACTGTATAAAAGATCAACCTGTCAAACATTGTATGCAAGTAATACAAAAGCTGGAACTAGACATTTAACAAAAAAGCTGTTACACATAAAAGGTGGGAATAATAACGTTTTAATATAATGCTTTCTATTAAGTCTTTAAATGTCAATGGTTTTAGATAAATACAAAAAAGGAGAAGTGAACTATATTAAATGTAGAGTGCAAATAGCTATGCTACAGGAGACACTCAAAAAGAACTGAACATGTGAATTTGATAAGGAAAGGTTTTCAGGATGGTTATTCAGTGGAATACCTGGGACAAAGGAAAAGAGGAGTACTGATATTAATTGCAAGAGGAGCTCCAGTAGTGATAGAAGAGGATAAAAAAGATAATAATGGTATATTTGTAGTACTAAGGGGCTACTGGCAAAGGAGAAGGCTTACACTGGCATGTGTATTTATATTTGACCTAAAACTGCTATAATAGAGCTTAAGAAAATCCTGGGAGAAACAATCATCTTTCAGTAAGGAATATTACTTGTAGGTGGTGACTGGGATTTGATTTGCAACAGTGAAGATGTATCTGGGGTCCCAGAAGGGAAAATATAACACAGGGGGGTAGAATTTTGAAAAAATTTATGAAAATATTTGGCATGGAAGATGTGAATTCAGTACTAAGAGTTTAGAGTGAATTGACATATTATTTCGCAAGATAGAAAAACTGGGCTAGGGTAGACAGAATTTACATTTCACAGGAATATGTGCATTTAATTGAAAGTCTCGATATGCACTCAATAACTATTTCAGATCATGTGCCTATTGCAACTAAAATAAAAACAGAGTAATGAAATAAAATTAAGACACTGGCGATTTCCCAACTATCTGTTGAAAAGAACAGAATTTAAGGAATGGGTAGTGGAAATTATTCAGGAGCTGTTACTGAGGATATAAATGTCTTCTGAAAATATAGCTAGGGAGTTGGATGAAATTAAAGTGGAGTTTAAAAATAAGGTGGAAATAAAAGAAAGGTAGATATGGTTAAGAAGTAACACACTATTTTGAGGAACTAGCAAATATGAAAGTATTGCAAAATAGGTGGAATCTCACAGAACAAGAAGAGGAGCAACTGCAGAATACTAAACAGAAAATAAGGGTTTACCTTGATAATATGAATGAGTTTAGAAAAACTGCTGTTAAGCAATTGTTTTTTTGATAGTAACTCTAGAGCACAAATACATTTAGCAGAACGAATCATGCAACAGAAAGTAGAAAGGGCTATCACCAAGCTTAGGGAGCCTATTACAAGAAAGATAACAAGAGAACCTGTAGACGTATTAGAAATATTTTGGAAACTCTATGAAAGTCTGTATAAAGCAGAAAAATATGGAAATCATGAAAATGTACAAATGGAAATGTTTATGGAAGAATTAAATATTCCATGGTTAGAGGTAGATGAGGCTCAATTACTAACAGTTAACATAGGAGGAGATAAAATTGGTGATATATAACCAATCTAAAGGAAAGTCCCCATGAATAGATGGTATTCCTGTGGAAGTTTGAAAGCTAGGAGGGAAAAAGTGATAAAGATCTGGAAGGTTTTGTTTAAGAGTATTTTAAGGGGAGGAGAAGTACCAACATCCTGGAAGAAAAGTGGTGGTAGCTGTAATACCTAAAGAAAGTGCTACTGTTGTTGTTGGGTCTTGATGCAGAGAGAGCATTTGACAGAGTAAGCTGGAACTTTATGAGCAGGGCATTGAAAGTATTTGCATTCTCTGATAAAATTATAAGGTTGATTAGGAGGATATATGAGGGATTAGATGTGAAAATTAAAGTATGTGGGTTCCTCTCTGATAATTTCTGCTTGAGTAGAGGAGCCTTCTTTCCCCTTTATTATTTGCATTATATTTAGAACCATTGGCAAAGAAAATGAAGGACTCAGAAATTCAAGGATATAATTGGTAGGTGGGAGGTTGGTATAATGGTTAAGGTGTTTACCTTACAGACCCAAGGTGCGTGGTTTGATTCTTACAGTGGATAATTGGCTAGGCTTAAAATGGCCCACAAAGGCAGTTAGCCTAGTACTAGTCTATGAATCTATGGTAGTCAAGAAAAGATGGCTCTATTTGCAGATGATATTATTTTATACCTGATAAAAACAGAAAATGACATGGCAGTGTTGTGTAATATTTTGAGACAGTTTCAGATCTTCTCAAGATACAAAATTAATGAAGCTAAAACAAAGACAATAGCGGTAAATTATGTATCCACACTCAAATTGGTTCAGCATTATTCATATTTATGGGGGCATGATAAATGAAGTATTTAGGAGTAGGGATTAAAAATTATTCTATTGTGGCAGCTAAGGATATGTGGGAAAAGACTAAAGAAAAGATTATACAAAAACTGAGAAATTGGAAGCTATGTTATATGGATATGGATAATAAGATACAAGCAGTTAAAATGTTTTTAGTCCCTTTAGTCTTATACACGGGTCAGCCATATTTTTATTAACTAGCGGAGAAGTTGTGGACAGCAGTTAATAAAGAGCTAAAGGATTTTATTTGGGGAAGAAGGCAAGAGTCAAGTGAGATAAACTGATTCTTCCAATAAAACAAGGTGGATTGGTATTACCTGATTTGAAGGGGTATTTCAGAGCTACATAGTTAAGGCTCCTATACATAGCACAAGCAGAAACCTTTAATTCAAAGTGGAAGGGGATGATGATGAAACAGGAGGGAACTCAAAAAACAAGAGAGAGTGGAATTTTGGATACAGACCTTTAAGGAAAATAACAGTCGTACAGCATATTATATTTATAGAATAGCAGAAAGTATGCTAACAACAAAGCCAACATGGGGATGTAGAAAGAAGATTCTGCTAATAGAGGTGAATGCAATTAGGGATACAGACAGTAGACGAGAGGGCTGGAATTTATTGTAGAAAAGTGTAAAACAAACCAAGGTATTTGGTGCAAGGAAAGGTAATAGAATGAGAAGATGCCAAGAATTTATTTGGACTGCAGGTTAGAGATTGCATTCCCTATCAACGATTGATAGAGTATAGGCAAAGAGAAAGAAATAGGGTAAGTACTAAGTGAAAAACCAGCAATGGCAGAATTTTTAGTAGAATCGGGAATAGAAGCTGCTGTTAAAAAAGGAATAATTAGTACAGCATATAAAATATTGCATAACTATAAGAATCAATCAGAGGAGGTTAGAAAGGATTGGGAAGAGACACTGGATAAGAAATTCACAAAGAAACAATGGGGGATAAATGTTTGTCTCCCAGATATGTAACAAAATCTATATTTAGGATTTTTGTTTGGAAATGTTTACATAGATATTTTTATACCCCAAGTATACCTCAGATAATTTTTCCTCAGGTAGACAGCAAATGTTGGAGGTGTGATGGGGAAGAAAGAGGAAATTGGGAAAATATTTTCTGGGAGTGGAATGAGCTGGCTGACTTTAAGAATTCCCTGCAGACTACTCTATTAGAGATACTGGGTGAGCAAATTGTAACTAGGGAAATGATTTTTCTGAACTATGATACAGAATTAGAATTGCCTAGACATAGTAAGCCCTTGCTGAGTCTAATTATGGTGGCTGCCAAAAAAGCAATTACTACAAAATGGAAATCAGACTGTAAACCAACTGTACTACAAGTAATAAATACATTGACAGAGATAAAACAACTGGAATTGGGATCTTTAGAAAAGGGTAGGAGCAAATTACATAGGGAAAAATGAGAATTGTGGGAACAATGCATACAGGGGAGGAATGAGGTTTAGAAGAAGGCAGGATTTGAATGAGCTATGTAATATTTGACTGACAATGATTGGGTAGATTATAAGTGATGTACAATGTTTGCAACTAAAATTGTGTCATTATGGCTTGTGATGTAAAATACTTTCAACTGGGATTATGTCAATATGGTTTGTTTTCATTCATATAAATGTATGATTGCCTATGCCATAACTGATAATTTAATAAATATATTTCTTGCTTAAAAAAGAGATATATATGCCATTTAAAATGTAAGCACTTCGAGTTCACTAGGTGGTTCCAGTAAAACAACTGAGGCAATCAATACCTTTATATCACATGTAGACATGAAGTGTGTAAATTGTGAAATACAAGAAGAGGAACTGTTTTTTACTATGAGTTTTAAGGATATATATCCATCCCATGACTGAATGTGTTTATTTGTGTGCCTGTAAGCAGAGTTATCCAAGTAGTATAGCTGAAGCTTCTTTATGAACTCATAGAAGGAATTACTTGATCTGATGGTTATTGGTAGAATATTCCAAGCATCTGTGATGTGGATAGTGTATCACTGTGGAATTTGTAGAATTCCAAGGCTTGGAGGAAATGTCCCTCTGAAGATCTAAGATATATAAGAATGTATCATCTCAGAAATGCCCAGTAGTGTAATAACTGACTAGATGAAGTAACTTAAAGAGAAGTTTTTTTATTACTTTGAAAAAGGGAATTTGGCACATAATTTTCATATTGGCCCTGTGGTGGGTCCTCGGAGTAACAGCAAGGATAAATCTGGCATATGTTGTAGTTCATTTCTAACTTTTCACTGTTACCTGCATAAATACTATTCATAATTTCTCTAGTATAAAATAGTTTGACAACAGTAAGGCATTAGCAAAAGTGGATCTAATGCCTGGAAGTAGATAATCTATCTCATTGCACTGGGACCAGAAATGTCTGACTGCATTAAAAAAATCTGTATTGAGCAAAGTACAGAAACTTGTTTTTCTTATCCAGTTTTGAAAATCTGGGTACTCAGCTTGATCTCAAAGCCTGAAACTAAAATGGTATTATTTAAACTATGTCAGAAAACTGACATGGAGAAATACAAACATAGCTTATTCTTTCTATAAACAATAAAGTAATTGGGCAGATGCAGCACATAGGGAATAACCTTGAAGAAAAATTCCATGCAAATTTCACATTAAGCAAAGATATATGCCAGTTTGATAAAGAGACAAGGGAAACACTCATATATGATTAATGCTGGAACAAATGTTATTAAAAACTCAAGGTCTAGCCATCTAGATAAATATTTATTTATTTCCTATACAAAATAAAGGAAAACTTGGTTAAACCTTTTTGGGTTTGTATTAAAATGGTGGTATGTGGGCATATCTTGAAGTGGTACTAATTCACAAAGAAGAATGTCACAGCAGACACAAACCTTGTAAACCCATTAGCATCACAGGAAGTGTCATAAGGGAGTTTATCTAAATACTCACATGGACCAACTTCTGTTAAATATGGAACAGTTAGGGTTGATTAAAGGGATATATATGAGGTAACAACTGTTCGAGGAAGGACTGATGATGTATATTGCTTATCTTGTCCTTGCTGTGACATTTCATGCCATTCCACATAAAGACAAAAATGAAAATTTAGATAATTAAATATCAATCTCTTATGAAATTTAGTGGGTAGTACACTGGTTAAGCAACAAAATACAACAAGTCATGGTGGGAGGATGCATATGTGTCTTAACTGGGGTTACCCAAAGTGTTCCCCAGTGCTGTCTACTGAGGGCAGCATTTCTTTGTGTACTGTTGTCATGAGATACAAATGTAGGAAATGATATATGGATAACAAAGTTATGATGAATTGTGAGTAATGCAACCAATTCAGTAAAAGATACAAATTATCTCCAAGATGACTTACAAATATATCTATATATCTATCTATATATGTCTGTCTATATGTACACTCACACAAGAGGTGCAATAGTAACGGCTTCACATTTAATGCTAGTAAATGCAGCATCGCAGCCCTTGACACAGAAGACATATGACGACTACATAATTGTCAAACATAGACTGTGGCACCATCATTTAAAATCAGGAGATAATGGCAAAAGCAGTTTCAGCTTTGTTCAGTATGTATCTACCAAAGTCAGAAAAGTATATTCTGTAACACGTCTAATTCTAATTGGAATGTCTAGTGGTGCCGGGGTGATGATGGTAGTGTTAGAAAACTGAACTGTTTTAAAAAGTTTTAATAACTGTCATTATAGACTCTTTCTTATAAGGTACTTATTGGTGACTTCTGCCTGGTCTGTGAGGCACAGCTAAAACCAGAACCTGATGCATGTTCAGTGTCACTAATAGAAAAAAAATGTGATGGATACATTTTAAAACACCATCCAAGATTACGAAATAATTTTCACCTTACAGTCAATAGAAGTCAGTTGTTAACTTCCTTGAAAAATATTGAAAGTAATCTTTTAATAATATATATTAAATGTCAATATTGAGTCGCAACAATTAATCTTCTTAAAGGCCATTAGGTCATAAGCTTGACAATCATCCCTGTTAACCTGTCTGTGGAAATCCCAACAACCTTTTTGAAGTACTAAATATTGTAAAGGAGATCAAAGAAGTGGAGACAGGATATTTAGAAAAGTGAAGGAGCAAATTACACAGAAACAATTGGAATCTGTGGGAACACTACATACAAAACAATATTCAAAAAGAGAAGTGAAGTTTAAAGGATGGCAGTAATTAACAATTTATATAATGTTGGAGTGAAAGGTAATTGTTAAAAAGAAAACATCTATAAATACACTGCATGAAAATAAAGAAAATGTCACTATGGTTTGTTTTCTGTTAATGTTTAAAAAGTTCTCAGTGCTGTCAGACTGCAGGTCCCCTCCCCACATACACACAAGCACACCACCATACACATTTTGTAGAAACCATTGTACTTACTGAAAATGATGATAAATGATTAAAGACATTTCTGTTTGTCTATTATTTCCTGAGAGCAGTTCCGAATTCCTAGCTTTATGTACTTACACAAGCCAAGGAAAGTACATGTTACACCCTGTTCATTTCTCCCTAACCTGACAATGGAGTTAATTCAGTCCACTTGGCTGCAAATGCTGCGCCCAAAGTCCTAAATTAGACAATTTTTAAAGTGATTGTGGCTAACTAGTTACATCAAAAAAAATACAGGGGACTTGGTGACTTAGTACTTAAGGTTTGTGTATCATAGCTCCAGAGTCTGGGGTTCAATTCTTAACTTTGGTTAATGTTTGTGAGGAGTTTTCATGTCTGTTTTTTTCTGCATATTCTAGTCTCCTCCTGTTGCCCAAAACATGCTGAATGATAGCCCATCCTAAATCATCCACATATTTTGTACTTACCCTGTAGCCCAGGATGTAGATTAAAAAAATCCTTGAAGTATCTGTTTAATTACCAGTAAAAGAAGTAGTTAATGCCTGTCAGAAGCATGATCGTTTTAAGCTATGTTTGAGTTGTTCCCTTTGTGTTCAGTTAAGGACAGGCTGACTTCTGATTTTGAAGGTGGTCTCTTAATAATGCAAATTCAGATCTTTTAGCGTGATCACATGGCAATTTTACCAATTCAGCAGTGCCCAATAACCCCATGTGAGAGAGTTCTGCAGAATAGCAGAGAAATCAAAAAGAATGTGATTTTATTTTATGTAGAAAGTGCAGAATATCCTGCATTTTTGTTTAAAATTGCCACCTGCTTCAAGCTGCCCTGCCTCATATTTTAATGGACTTCTTAGATTCATTTTATATCTGTCACAGGATGAAAAAGTTCCACAGTCAATGCAAAGGGAATAACATCTGTTTTTGACAAAATTTAGCTTCCTTAGTGAAAAAAGAATAATAGCTTATAAAGGTGGTAACTTTACTATGTTAGTTCAAAAGAATTGATAGGGAACTTTTAGAGTTGATTTGGCTTACAGCTGATTCTGAGGAAGTGTATTATCACCACAAGTTATGATGACCTAAATCAAATAATTGTATAGCTGTTCTTAGGCCAGGTTATACCTTCCAAACACAAGAGACAAAATATGCTTAGAAATTGCACTTATTACTGCAATGAGTGCCTCCTTATAAACATCCTGTAGAGATTATTCCAGTTCTACAGTCAGCAATTTTCTTGTCCCTTTGTCTGCAGACTCCAAACCAGGTAGTGTGCTGTTGTTTTGCATTTTTCTCTGAAATTGTCATACCCATCAACAGGCTGACAGGAGGCTTTTAAAAACAGTACTATTTCTAAGCATATGGGATTTTCAATATACTGTTCATCCACTCAGTTTTCTTTCTTAAATTGAGATATGGGGATTTTCCAAAGTACATGGAACATTTTAAAGTCCCATCCCTTTATCTTCAACTAAAAATATATTACCAGGACATCATTGTACAAGCATACTGTACCAACCTATATTGTTCTACAACCTCAAAGCCCTTTAAAATTTTAAAATCCTTTCCCTATAACTCTGTTCTGTAAACATATATTACATTTTACTGCTTACATTTGGCAGCAGCAGCATTGTTGCCTCACAGCAAGAGCTTCCCCAGTTCAATACTTGGCTGGTGTGTCTTCTGTGTGGAGTCTGCATGTCTTCCCTGTTTTCCAGTGGGTTTCCACCTGGTGCTGTAGTTTCATCCCTCATTACAAAGACATGCAGTAGGTGGATTGGACACTCTAAATTGGCCGTAGGTGTTAGTGTGCATTTGAGAGTGCATTGTGTGGAAGAACTACTATGGCAGCGATAACCACCCAGAAGTGTAAACCTTGGCTCTAGATGACTGTCACTGGAGAAGTGACACCCCAACCCCATGTGCAAAATGAGAAACGGTGTTGTGGATGGATGGAATTCTCCAGGAGATTGAAACCCTAAAGCACAAGCTCTGCACCTTTTTAATATAGCAACTATCCTTGCCAGAATGCACTTACCTGATGCACTCATCATGCTTAGTCTGTCACAATGTTTCAAAATTACAGTGGAATGCAAAGTAGCTGTCTGCAAATTATTAACAAGGCTTAAAAATATGTTATTGAAAGTCCTAACACTTTGAAAATTACACTGCAATAACTGTGAAGAAAACAGTGAATTCTAAAAGTCATTTCTACATCTTTAAAGCCTTTTTGCACCTACCCCTGACACGGAGACTGTGTATATAAGTAGCTGGGGTGGCTGAAGGGTGTAAACTCCAGAACTGCTGTACCTCAAGGTGTACGTGATCATGCTCATTGGGAAACAGGTTTAGACTGTCCTCTTTTGCTGTGGTGTAATTATTTAATCTTATAAATAGTAATTCAGTTACAGTTTTTGTGCGTATTTTTATTAATGACATATTGAAAGATCCCCCTTCAATGCATTGTTTCCTAGCTATCAGAAGTTAGAGGAGTTTGTTAGGCAGTTTGTTTCAAAAGCTGTGAGATGCATGTGAATCCTGCCTTCAAGATGGTCACCCAGATTTTATGGATGAAGATGTGAACGTGTTCCAGGTGACAATGGAAATGCCTTATAACTGATCGTAATTCAGCCCTGGATATTCAGTAGATTAAAACTACAACTGCAAATCATGAAGCTCAGTTCACACAGATCACAAGAAACAAACTGAGTGAATACCACATGCAATAATTGACTGATTACGACATACACTAGTCCTGCACTACCAAAGTGATAAGTGATTTACAAGGGCATGCTCTGAACTTTTAAACAAAGGTGAAGAATCCAGAGACTTGGACATGAAGAAAAAGTATGAGGGTCACTGGCTTACTTGAACATGTGGAAGAGTTTGATCCTGTGGAGTTCATTAAAAAATATATAAATATACACACATATATATATATATATATATATATATATATATATACACACACACACACACACACACACACACACACACACACACACACACACACACACACACACACACACACACACGTACTTTTGTCTGCATGTATGATTTGGCAAAATTTTACGTCGGATGCCCTTCCTGATGCAACCCTCCCATTTATCCGGGCTTCGGACCGGCACAAAGAAATGCACTGGCTTGTGCATCCCTTTCTTATTTGTAATGGTGATGGACAGGTTGACAGACGAGATCAGACAGGAGTCCCCGTGGACTATGATATTTGCAGACCTCATTATGATCTGTAGTGAGAGTAGGGAACAGGTGGAGGAGACCCTGGAGAGGTGGAGATATGCTCTAGAGAGAAGAGGAATGAAGGTCAGCAGGACTAAGATTATAAGTGTGTGTGAATGAGAGGGAGGACAGAGGAATGGTGAGGATGCAGGGAGTAGAGGTGGTGAAGGTGGATGAGTTTAAATACTTGGGATCAACAGTTCAGAGTAATAATGAGTGTGGAAGAGAGGTAAAGAAGAGAGAAGAGGCAGGATGGAGTGGGTGGAGAAGAGTGTCAGAAGTGATTTGTGACAGACGAGTACCAGTAAGAGTGAAAGTTAAGGCCTACAAGAGGGTAGTGAGACCAGCTATGTTATATGGGTTGGAGACAGTGGTACTGACAAAAAAGAAGGAGTCAGAGCTTGACGTGGCAGAGTTGAAGATGTTAAGATTTGCACTGGGACAAGGATGGACAGGATTAGGAATAAGTATATTAGAGGGTCAGCCCAGGTTGGAAGGTTTGGAGACAAAGCCAGAGAGACAAGATTTGTTGGTTTGGACATGTGCTGAGGAGGGATGCAGAGTATATTGGGAAAAAGATGCTAAGGATGAAGCTGCCAGGTAACGGGAAAAGAGGAAGGCCTAAGATAAGTACTACTAAAACAAAACACACACTGGAGCCAGAATAAATTTAGCGCTTTTGTCCCGTTTATTACAGAACTTCTTCAGAATTACAAAAATCCACCATTTACATCATTTCCTTTTATACCACAATTATTTCGACATCATTTCCTACTAGTATTAATCCTTAAAAGGACATGTCAATATAACATTCACTCAGCCAAACAATGCTGTCACTTTCTTAACACATCTACTAATAAAAAACTATGTGTATAATATAAACTTATAATAATGTTCTTAATATAACTACATTTGCAATACATACAAACACTACATTTTATAACAAAAAAATTAAAAATTTACATAATTTAAATAACTTTTGACAGAAACTTTATCATTAATGCCAGGCGTTACATCAGCTCTTAAAAAGATTTGCCAATTCAATTTTTTCCAAGAAATTATTAAATGAACCTACAAACTTATGTTTTCACCTTCTCTATTACAAAAAAGGTGAACTTCTTAAAATTTTCACACATCACCGAATGTTTGGCTAGCGCATTACTTAAATCTTTCTTCTTAATGGCCAATAAATGTTCCCTAACCCTGTGTCTTAACTTTCTAATGGTTTTTCCAGTATAGAAATTTTCAGTTAGAACATACTGCTAAATAAACTAATCCTTCACTTTGGCAGTCATATCTATCCTTAGCTATCACAAAGTATTTTATATGTTTAAAATAATGACTTTGTACACCCATCATAAATCTACAATTTGTACAGGGAAATGTCCCTAAACGTGTGACAACTCTAAGGCCTAAGATAAGGTTTATGGATGTGGTGAGAGAGGACATGCAAGTGGTTGGTGTGACAGAGCAAGATGCAGAGGACAGGAAGAAGTGGAAACAGTTGATCTGCTGTGGGACCTCTGACGGGAGCAGCCGAAAGAAGAAGATATATATATATATATATATATATATATATATATATATATATGTATATATGTGTATATATATATATATATATATATATATATATATATATATGTATATATATATATATATATATATATATATATATATATATATATATATATATATATATATATATATATATATATATATATATATATATATATATATATATATATATATATATATATATATATATATATATATATATATATATATATATATATATATATATATATATATATATATATATATATATATATATATATATATATATATATATGTATATATATACATGTATGTATATATATATATATATATATATATATATATATATATATATATATATATATATATGTATATGTATATATATATATATATGTATATATATATATATATATATGTATATATATATATATATATATATATATATATATATATATATATATATATATATATATATATATGTATATATATATATGTATATATATATATATATATATATATGTATATATATATATGTATATATATATATGTATATATATATATATATATATATGTATATATATATATATATATAGATATATATATATATATGTATATATATGTATATATGTATATATATATATATATATATATATATATATATGTATATATATATATATATATATATATATATATATATATATATATATATATATATATATATGTATATATATATAAGTATATATATATATATATATATATGCATATATATATATATATATATATATATATATATATATATATATATATATATATATATATATATATATATATATATATATATATATATATATATATATATATATATATATATATATATATATATATATATATATATATATATATATATATATATATATATATATATATATATATATATATATATACACATATATACATATATATATATATATATATATATATATATATCTTCTTCTTCCTTTGTCATAGGGAACAAATATTTTCCTTTTGCTATATCAGCTGATGTGAAATTATTTCTAAAAGATAGTGCAGTCTCACGTCACAACATATATTTGGAGATCCTAAAAGTAACATAAATACTTGCTTCATGTAACAGATGCTGTAATAATTTTTCCCATCAAAATCCCTAGCTCAGAAGAGCATAGTAGTTTCCAGTGGGATGTCATCATATTCCAGATCATGAAATTACACAAGGACAAAGCAGAAATTGTTTACACATACTATATCCACACAACACAGGTTTGCACCTCTGACTACACTTTTAAGTGACATATAATGTTTCTCTGACTACACTTTTGAATGTGAAAGAGGATGGTGGTACCTGTACAGAATTTTCTACACCTGATTTGGTATCAGAATATGGGTCTACTTCATATGACCTAAATTTCATTTGACTGAAATTAATTTGACTGAGACCAAAACACTGAACGTTCAAAAAACTGAAAACTCATTTGACTGAAACTCATAACACTGACACATTAAAGTAAAAGGTATATGCCCTTTTCCCCACTGTAGTGCGATCCTGGAGTTAGTATATATAGTTAGGGGGGTGTGGGGAGGTGAAGCCCCCCACATAGTGTATGTAAATATTGTTTTCTGCAAAGAGTTATTGATTGCCGTTATAAATATCCATGTGTATGGTTTAAAATGTATAAAGTATGTGGGGGGCTGTGCCCCCCCAACTATATATACTAACTCCAGGATCGCACTACAGTGGGGAAAAGGGCATATACCTTTTATTTTAATGTATCAGAATTATGAGTTTCAGTCAAATGAGTTTTCAGTCTTTTGAACTTTCAGTGTTTTGGTCTCAGTCAAATGAATTTCAGTCAAATGAAATTTAGGTCATATGAAGTAGACCCAAGAATGCATATAAGAGACTGAAACCACACATCTGATTCAGTCAGATGTCTACTTAAGCCAGGGAACTGCACCTCAGCTGTAGTAACTCAACCATCTATGGAGATAAATCTTCATTCTGCAGTGCAGTGCTACATTGCGTACTGATTTAGGGGGATGAGAAGGCTTGTGAGTTAGATAGTTAACTATTTTTTTATCTAGGCAGCTGTCTTTATACTGTTAGGCATACATGCTTAACAATGTATATCAGATTCTTTTTCAGTTGTTAAAGGCTGAACTGTTTTTTTTTCTTTTCTTTTTCGTTTTAGCACTTTGAGAAAAGTGTTAGAACATCTGACTCAGATTAAAAATGTAAAAAACTAAATAAATCATCAGAGAGTTGCACTGATGAAAACACCCCTCATCTACAACTTGTAATATAGCCAGTCCCCACTTCAGACAGATATAGTAGTCTGGAATCTCAGCACCTGAGTAGCAATTGACTCACTTTTGACCACCATATTGCAGCAGTACTTAGAAAATCCTTCTGTTTATCACAACTGATTCCCAAAAATATTTAATCTAGGTCAAAGAATGTTATTGTATCTTTGTAGTCCTATTGTATCAATTATTGAGTACAGTGCTCCTTTCGGTATGTACCTAGCCAGCCATATCATGCAACTTGAAAAGCCTAAAGTTTCCTCATGAAAGGCGTTAACTGGCCTAATAACCCTTACCTAGTAATCTGGATGGACAGAGGTTCTATTCCTATACTTGTTTCTTACAGACTCCTACATGGAGATCTATGCCTGCCATTCTGTGCCATCACTAAACCCACCCTAATGGAGCTTTTGTACCTTATCAGGATGAATGGCTACATAAATACCAGGACCAACGATAGTAACCTCCACCAACATATAAATGAAAGACATTGGAGGGATAACTTCATCACCCAACAGTTACCTCGTCTCTGGAACAAATTGCACCTGCATATGAAGCAAAGTAACAGCCTTACTTCCTTCAAGATTAACCTTTGCAGTTTAAAAGGTACCCACATGTCATCCTCAGACTGACAAGTTTTGCCCTCCTTTAAGTGGTAGGTGCATCCTAAAGGTAGTATTTGTCAAGGCAACTATAATCTTCTGTTTTACCTGCCTTGAAATCCCTATGATCTTATGATCCTATGAACATGTATTTTCAAAATGTATTATTTGTTAGAAAACTATTCATTGAACTAATACTGTTTGCAAATGGTTTATATCTTTTTTATTCCCGAAGCATGCCTGGATTTAGAACTGTAGAGAAAAGGCAAAATTCCATTCAGCTGTGGTACTACAGTTCTTTTCACCTCGGTTATAACCCAGTTTATGTAACCCTTGGCATAGTTCTTTGGAATTCCAGCTGTGGTACTGCAGTTCTTTTCACCTCAGTTATAACCCAGTTTATGTAACCCTTGGCATAGTTCTTTGGAATTCCAGCTGTGGTACTGCAGTTCTTTTCACCTCAGTTATAACCTAGTTTATGTAGCCCTTGGCATAGTTCTTTGGAATTCCAGCTGTGGTACTGCAGTTCTTTTCACCTCAGTTATAACCCAGTTTATGTAACCCTTGGCATAATTCTTTGGAATTCCAGCTGTGGTACTGCAGTTCTTTTCACCTCAGTTATAACCCAGTTTATGTACCCCTTGACATAGTTCTTTGGAATTCCAGCTGTGGTACTGCAGTTCTTTTCACCTCAGTTATAACCCAGTTTATGTAACCCCTGGCATAGTTCTTTGGAATTCCAGCTGTGGTACTGCAGTTCTTTTCACCTCAGTTATAACCCAGTTTATGTAACCCCTGGCATAGTTCTTTGGAATTCCAGCTGTGGTACTGCAGTTCTTTTCACCTCAGTTATAACCCAGTTTATGTAACCCCTGCCATCGTTCTTTGGAATTCCAGCTGTGGTACTACAGTTATTTTCACCTCAGTTATAACCCAGTTTATGTAACCCCCTGGCATAGTTCTTTGGAATTCCAGCTGTGGTACTGCAGTTCTTTTCACCTCAGTTATAACCCAGTTTATGTAACCCCTGGCATCGTTCTTTGGAATTCCAGCTGTGGTACTACAGTTATTTTCAGCTCAGTTATAACCCAGTTTATGTAATCCATGGCATAGTTCTTTGGAATTCCAGCTGTGGTACTGCAGTTCTTTTCAGCTCAGTTATAACCCAGTTTATGTAACCCTTGGCATAATTCTTTGGAATTCCAGCTGTGGTACTGCAGTTCTTTTCAGCTCAGTTATAACCCAGTTTATGTAACCCTTGGCATAGTTCTTTGGAATTCCAGCTGTG
>NC_056729.1:644509755-644569755 GCF_019279795.1 Protopterus annectens | reverse complement strand
CGCTGCCCAAGCTGCAAAATCCTTTACTAATGCACTCTACGGGCACCTACAAGAATGCATGGATCGTGCTATCCCAAGCAAAATCAAGACTTACTCCTCCAAGAAAAGGAAACCAGTCTGGTGGACCCCTGCCATAAACAAGCTATACAATAGAAGGAGGAAACTAGTACAGAAAAGCGTAAAATCCCAAGAAGGGAAGACATACCTGATCAGTATCAGCAAGAAACTACGATCCCTCATAAAATCATCCAAGGCTAGCTTCGAAAGAAAAATTGCCAAGGACTCCAAAGATAACCACAAGGCATTCTTTAGCTATGTCAAGAATCTAAGTGGCAATGCTCAGATCTGCTTGGAGTTGGTGCAGAATGGCACAAAATACACTGAACTGACCGATATCGCCAACATCCTGGTATACAGGTTCAGTGCAAACTTCACCCCCCTCTCACTCCCAAAAGGTCCCATAACCATACCAGAAGAATGTAGTGCCCCTGAAATCACAAACACTCAGGTTAAAACAGCCCTCTCCAAAGCCAAAAACACAGCATCAATGGGATCAGATGGTGTCCCAGGCTGCATCCTACACGAGCTCAAAGATAAACTAATCCCTCACCTAAACACACTGTTAAAACTCAGCCTCTAAACAGGCTACGTGCCCATAGAGTGGCGCACAGCAATGGTTATTCCGCTCCACAAAGGTGGAGCCACAACACATCCCGGGAACTATCGCCCTATAAGCCTGACTAGCTTGGTCTGCAAGGCTATGGAGTACATCATGGATCTCATGAACAGAGACATTGGAAACCTCCAAACACTGTACCCTACCCAGTTCGGCTTTGTTAAGGGCAGATCATGCCTCCTAATCCTGGTGGACTTCTTTGAGACAGTTACCAAGGCTATGAGGGAAAAGTGGTCGACACAGCCTACCTAGACCTCGCAAAGGCCTTCAACACCATTCCAAATTCTGGTACTAGAGACAAGCTCACCAGCGTTAACATAAATCTCAACATCACGAGGTGGGTTGCCAACTGGCGCACGGACAGAACCCACATGGTAAGAGTTGCGGGAGCTAGATCTGACTCTAAACCGGTTACAAGTGGTGTTCCCCAGGGCTCGGTCCGAGGACCCCTCCTGTTCAGCATATACTTCTCAGAGGTACAGGCAAGCACAGGAGGATTATGGCTGACCAAGTTCGCAGACGACTAGGGGCTATAACTGACTCTCCGGCTGACACAGACATCCTCCAAAAGGGTCTCATGGAGACAGACACCTGGTGTCAAAACCATGGCTTCAAGCTAAATGCCAAAAAGTGCATAGTCATCCCCTTTGGAAAAAAACAAAGTATCCACAAACTACCACATAGGTGGTAGCCCCCTAAATACAGAAGACGTAATAAGGGATCTGGGGACCCAAGTAGATAGTAATCTCGCCTTTGATAATCACATTGCCAAAGTGGTTAGAAAATCCTTCTATGTGGCCCACCTAATCACAAAAGGGTTTGCATCCAGATCAAAAGAGGTCATTGTGCCCCTCTACGCATCACTCATCAGACCCATCAGTACAACGCCCCATTTGGGATGTACCTTACAAGACACCTACAACAGCTGGAAAGACCACGGAAGTACCTCCCCAAGAGGATCATTGTCCTTACACAGATGCCCTATGCAACTCGACTGAAGAAACTCCAGCTGTACTCGGTTGCATACCGTCTACTCAGAGGTGATCTCTGCCTGACATACAAGGCCATGTCCAATCCAGAATTGATGGACATGCTCCACCTAAAGAAAACCATATCCCCTCGAGCCACATGCTCTAGGGATCTAAACCTCACCACAACAATAAATAGGATGTGCTGGAGGGATAGATTCCTGTTCCAGAGACTTCCCATGCTCTGGAACAAGATTCCAATCTACATTAGGCAGAGCTCCTCACTAACGCTCTTCAAGAGAAACCTTAACGAGTGGATGGGAAACAGAAAGTTTACCCCCGGGGGTCACTTCAGTGGCTCTGCTGGACAGAGGCACAGGGAACTAATCTAAGGGGGCGGTGAAAGCCAACACATTACGGCTAGGCTTATAAATGCCTTTGGGCAGATAGCCTAGTACCTACCTATGAACCTACAAATTGCTAACTATTCATTTCACATTAAACCTCAGTCCTTCTGCTCTCATTTGGTTTCATAGTTATCAAAACGGTCACCATAACTTCTCTCCACTTCTTCCCATTACAATAGGGGTCTCTCTGGGATCAATCCTTGGCCCTTTACTTTTCAGTATCTTTACAAATGATCCAAGAAAGTACCTCGGAAAGGGAAAAAACAGCACGCTCTCACTTTTATAGTCCAAAGTTTAATGTAAAACAATCCAGCACATAAACGCTTTACAGACACTGTTTTCGTCCCTATTACACAGACTTCATCAGATGCGGACTTTACAACATCACCTAACTTTTAACCTCCTTCTAAATAATCAATTACTGAAGAAAAAAAACAATAAGAATGCTTCATCCATAACCAGCATGAGTTGAGGTTAAGAGCACTATTAAAAACATTGCTAAAAAGCTTTTAATACAAACTACACATTTAAAACAACTTAAATTATCTAATATATATCCGAAAAGCTTTTGTTAAAACCTTCTGCTAAAAAACTAAGTGAGGTAAAGTGCAATAAGTGCCTTATTAATAAATAAATATTCACATTCTGTTTTTGAAAAAAGCAGACGTACAGAAATATTAAAATGTTGTGACTAATAGTAAAAGGGCTCCATCTTGTGGCTCAAAGTCAATAATACACCCAGGAATTTCAGAACACATTTTCATTTAAAATTCTTCACAACTTAGCAGCTCTCATTTTTAACAATGGGGCAATGGAAATACTGTCATTCAGACCTGGTGGTGTTGTGGCTTGCAATGTTATTTACCAACATCATTCTTTATATTCCACTTTTTCATCCCACAGTCCTCCTCTTAATTCTTTTTTCACCTGCTCTAACACAAAAAATACATACCGTGCTTATGTACACTCTCTAGTGTGTTTGTACAACGCATTTGTTTCCTTTTAGATTCATAGGTAGGTACTAGGCTATTGGCCCAAGGGCTTGTGTAAGCCTAGCCAGCAAGGCTCCCTGGCTTTCACCACCCAAGAAGGGTATTTTCCTGTGCCCCTGTCCAGCAGAGCCACAGAAGTGATCCCTGGGGTGAATTTCCTATTTCCCATCCACTCAAGATTTTTCTTGAAGAGTGCTAATGAGGAACTCTGCTTGACATAGATAGGTAGCTTGTTCCAGAGTATGGGAAGTCTATGGAACCGGAATGTTTTCCTCCAGCATGTTCTGTTTATTGTGGTGACAAGGTTTATTCCCTGGAGCATGTAGCTCGGAGGGATTGGGATTTCTTTAGGTGTAGCAGCTCTGGGTTTGACATAGCTGTGTATGTTAGGCAGAGATCACCTCAGAGTAGGCGATATGCTACGGAGTACAGCTGGAGTTTGAGACGGTCAAGTGTAGGCCATCTGAGTCCTGTAATCCACTTAGTGAGGTATTTGTGGCCTTTCTAGCTGTTGCGGATGTCTAGTGAGGTACATTCCAAAAGGGGAGTTGTACTCAATGGGTCTAATGACAGCAGAGTAGAGGGGAACAATGACCTCTTTTCTTCTGGATGAGAACCCTTTCATGATGAGGTGAGTCATGCAGAAGGACTTCCTGACTACTGTTGTGATGTGATTGTCAAAGGAGAGACTACTATCCACCCGAGTCCCAAGGTCTCTTACCACACCTTTGGCATTAAGTGGACTGCTGCCTATGTGGTAGTTCATTGGTACCGAGTTTTTACCAAAGGAGATGACAATGCACTTTTTGGCATTGAGCTTGAGGCTGTGGCTCTGACACCAGGCATCAGTCTCAGTGAGGCCTTTCTGTAGGATGTCCACGTTGTTCGGGGACTCTACTATGGCACATAATTTGCAGTTATCTGCAAACTTCATCAGCCAGATGCCCTATGCATTAGCCTGTACTTCTGAGAAAATAGATACTGAACAGGAGAGAACCCAAGACTGAACCCTGTGGTACCACTTGTCACAGGTTTGAAGTCAGATTTGGAGTCTGCAACTTTTACAGTGTGGGTTCTGTCAGTGAACCAGTTGGCGACCCACCTTGTGACGTATAGAATTATAGCCAGTTTAGTGAGTTTATCTACGATTCCAGAATGGTGTATGGTTTCGAAAGCCTTGGGGAGGGTCAAGATAGGCTGTGTGAACTGCCTTACCCTCATCTACAGCTTTGGTGACTGTTTCAAAGAAATCTATCAGGTTCATGAGGCATGGATCTGCCCTTCACAAACCCGAACTGGGTGGGGTCCAGAGTTTGAAGGTTACCAGTGTCTTTGTTTATGAGTTCCATGAAGATATGTTCCATGGCCTTGCAAACCAGGCTCATCAGGCAAATAGGGCGGTAGTTCCCAGGGTCCGAGGTGGCTCCCCCTTTGTGGAGTGGTATAACTGTTGCTGTGCGCCATTCAGTGGGCACAAAACCTGATGTGAGGCTGTGATTGAACATGGTGCTTGGGTGGGGAGCCAGTTTGTTTTGAAGTTCGTGTATAACGCAGACTGGGATGTTGTCTGGTCCCATGGATGCTGTATTCTTGGCTTTGGTGAGAGCAGTTTTTACCTGCTCAATTGTGATTGCAGGGGCACTGTATTCTTCCAGTATGAATATGGGACCTTTAGAGGGTGTGTGTGTGTGTGTGTGTGTGTGTGTGTGTGTGTTGGGGGGGGGGGGTTGGCACTGAACCTATCAGCCAGGATGTTGGCGATATCAGTTGGTTCCGTAATTTTCGTTCCATTGTGCTGTAACTCAGAGCAGATCTGGGTGTTGCCACTGAGATTCTTGACATAGTTATAGAATGCTTTGTGGATGCCCTTAGAATCAGTGGCAATCTTGTTTTCATAGCTGGCTTTGGAGGATTTCACGAGTGTTTGCAGCTTCTTACTGAGGCTGACTAGGGAGCTCCTCCACTCATGGGATTTTACTCTCTTTTGCAACAGTTTCTTCTTTTTGTTGTAGTTTGTTTATAGCAGGGGACCACCAGATTGGATTCCTTTTTTTGGAGGATAGTGTCTTGGTACTGCTAGAGACAGCCTGATCCATGCACTTGTAGAGTGCATTTGCATACGTTTCGGCAGTCGTAACTGTATTGTCCATCTGCATGGGTGTCGTGAAGTTTGCCACTTCTGTCTTAAGAAGCATGAAGTTGGCTTTGGAGAAATTCTTTACAGTGGTTTCCTTCATGGGGGGGTGGGGGCAGGATGTGGATATCTATGGTGATTAGCTTATGGTCAGATTTGACCAAAGAGGAGTTTACTTCATGTTGGTAATGACCAGGTCTAGGATATTATTGCCCCTGGTAGGGGTGTGGATAAGTTGATCCAGGTCATTGGATTTCATGAATTCTAGAAAGCGTTGAGCAAAGGAGTTAGTACATTAGTAGTTTTCCCAGTTAATAGTGGGGTAGTTAAAATCGCCCATTATTAGGGTGTTTGGTTGAACCCTAATATTTTCCAGTATATCAAGAAAAGAAGAGTGTGAATCCTGGGGCATGGTGGGGGATCTGTAGCAAGCTACAATATGGATTGCAGTTTTGCCCAGAGTTAGTTGTACTTGGATAATTTCGGATGCATTATGTTGGGCAACTAGCCTGGAGGTGTGGACATCCTTAATGAATATGGACACACCTCTGCCCTTTGTGTTACGATCCTGGTTAGATGGCCGAAAGGTATGGCAGGAGTTATATCCTGGTAATGCAGGGATGCTCTCTGGAGCCTTGAACCAGGTTGCAGTCACTGCACAGATATCAATGTTCTCCATTTTAAGGAAGGCCTCGAGTGAGTGCATTTTGAGGTTTAGACTTCTAGCGTTAAGCAGCACTACTCTCAGTTTTTGCTTGCCTGTATGTTATGGTGGTGGGTTTGTCATTTGAACCTTGCCTAAAAAAGGCACTATAGGGGCAGCAAGTGCCTTAGCCAGTATCTGGAATCCCAGGGGCAAAAGATGCAGGCCAGCTCTGGCAAAGCATCGTGACCTGTCGACCATGTGGTCCCAGGCAGACAGATACTGGATCCCCTTGGAATGACACCAGAAGCTTAGCCAATTGCTGAAGTCAATCATTTTGTCCTTGTACTGTGGTATCATTCTGGGCAAAGGTAGGATGCTACCCAGGGCTAGGGTCATACCTGCCTGGATTACGAGATCGGAGAGCTCCTCCATGTCTCTTTTCATTTAGTCCAGGGAGGTACGTCTCAGGTCATTCACACCAACATAGACAATGACTGAATCATATTTGTACTTATTGTGGAGTGACCTGAGAGTGTGGGTTATGTGGCAGATCCTGGCATCTGACAGGCAGCTAACAGTAACCTTCTCCTTGTCTATTCTGGTGAGTGGAATATCAGTGTGCCTGACTATAGAGTCACCTATGACTAATGTGTTAGGCACGTTGTTTTGCCTTTTGGGCTGTGGTTGAGTGGCACACTGGGTCTGTGCGTTCTCTCTCTTTTAGGTTGTGCTGAGGGGTGGAGATTGCTTGCGTTTCTGCTTAGGACGTCTCTGTTGCTTGGGCAGATTCTTATTGAGAGCCTCCGAGAATGTTTTTGTGTATCTATGTGTGGGTTTTGTTGGTGTAGGTATAGTGGGACTACGTGACGAGTGTGGTATGGTGCGAGTGTTTACCTTCTCCTCTTGACTAAGAAGTTCAGTCTTGGGTTGAGAGAGCTTTGCCTCAATCTGGCAAGATAAATGCACCTCTCACAAGTTGTAGTGTTGGGTGGTTGGAGGAGAGGGTTGTCTGTGTATATGAGGCAATTGCTACACTGCCCCAAGATGCCTAGATTCATCAGGTAGACAAGAGAGAACACCGGGAGCTGTCCCTTGGACATGCCTGGATAATCACTATTTTCCGCTAGACAGTGAGGGAAGTAATTACTAGGGCTGTTTTCCTCGAAGTAACTTGAGGAGATAAGTACAAAAACTGTTAAAGTACAGTTTTGTACCTACCATAAATGTAGATGTCCGATAGGAATGCATCTGCAGTCCTTACAAATGGGTTGTCCTGTCGTCAGGCAGCCCTTCGGTCGGCCGGATTCCAAAGTCTGGGTCTGGCCTCGGCTGGTGTCGCACTTCACCCGACGTCATAGCTGCAGTTCTTCGGGTATAAAGGCATCAGCCGACGCCATTTTCCTCACTGTTTCTTGCCCCAGATGCCAGGTGCCCTCTTGGCAGGCTAAATTTGGATAAATGCCAATGTTTCCAAATAGTAGAGAGCAAACACAAAAAATAAGCATGTATGTACATATATACAAACAAATACACCATAATAGATCCCCCCCAGCTAGCTATAAGATGGGCAAATACCCTAGGAGTACCACAGAGGGAAAGGCGGGTGGGTAATCCTGACTGCAGATGCATTCCTATCGGACATCTACATTTATGGTAGGTACAAAACTGTACTATGTCCTTCAAGGATGCATCTGCAGTCCTTACAAATGGGTAGAATACCATAGCTAAACTAGGGGAGGAGGAAGAAGAGATAATGGTGTAGTTAGGATCCCTTGCAAAACAGCAGTGGCAAACCCTGCTCGGGATCTAGAGTATAAAGGTAAGTTATAATGCTTGGCAAATGTATGCACGGAGGTCCAAGTAGCAGCCTCTATAATGTCCTTGGGTAGCCACTCCTCGTAAGAAAGCTGTGGTAGTGGCTGTAGCCCTTGTAGAGTGAGGCCTGATGTTCTCTGGAGTTTTCTTTCCATGGTAGGAGTAACAAAATCTAATGCAATTTCCTATCCACTTGGAGATTGTCTGTTTTGAAATTGCTTTTCCTTCCCTTCCTGTTGCATATGCTACCAGTAGCTGGTCAGTTTTTCTATTGCCCTTGATCCTGTCCAGGTAGTAGCGTAACTGTCTATGTACATCTAAGGTATGCAACAGCCTTTCTCCCCTGTTCTGTGGGTTGGGGAAGAATGTAGGTAGGTGGACAGCCTGATTTAAAGATACTCTGGATACCACCTTAGGCATAAATGTAGGATTTGTTCTCATGGACACTATCTTGATGGAAGATCAGGAAGGGTTGCACTGCCATTAATGCCTGTAGTTCAGATACCCTTCTTGCTGAAGTGATTGCCAGCAGGAAAGCAGTCTTCCATGATAAGTATTGTAATTCTGCTGTTGCTGCTGGTTCGAAAGGAGGAAGTGTCAATTTTTCTAGCACAAAGTTCAAGTCCCATGCTGGCAATGGTGGTTTCCTAGGAGGTTTTACATTTTTAATTCCTCTCAGAAACTGCCTGAGCAGAGGATGCGAGAAGACAGGAGGATCCGAGCTGTATTCTGCAGAAATAGCTGATGCATGTATCTTGATGGAAGAATAGGACAGGCCTGTGTGGAAAAGCTCTGCCAAGTATTCCAGGATGCTGGCTATGTTTACCTGTGACACATCTTCTCCCCTTGCAATACTCCAAATGAGATATCTTTTCCATTTTGCTGCATAATTTTTCCTTGTTGAGGGTCTGCGAGCCTCAAGGATTATGTCTTTAACCCTTTGTGATAAATTTGGGTTAACTGATTTTATGTAATGTTCCAAGCAGTCAGCTGCAGAGTTTTCAGGCTTGGATGCAGGATGTTGTAGTTGTTCTGTGTTAACAGCAATGGAACCAGGGGTCCATATTTGTTCCCGAGACATGCTCCTTAGTAATGGGTACCAATGTTGTCTTGGCCAGTCTGGAGCTATCAGAATGATCCTTGGACGGTCCTCTTTGATCTTCAATAGCACCTTGTGCATCAAAGGAAGTGGTGGGAATGCATATGCTGTCAGGTTTTTCCAACTGAAAGATAGGGAGTCCACCTTCCAAGCAAGTGGGTGGTACGTCCTTGTGCAGAATTTCTTTAGCTGGTGATTGCGTGGGGATGCAAATAAGTCTATTTCTGGGAGTCCCCATTTTCTTGTGATGTCTTGGAAGATGTCCGGATGCAGCGTCCATTCGTGAGCATCCGTGGTAGTCCTGCTTAATATGTCTGCTAGCATGTTTTCTTTTCCCGGTACAAACATTGCTTGTAACTGAATGTTGCAGCTCAGAGCCACATTCCATAGGTCCAGTGCCATCCGGCATAGAGGGTATGAATGTGTGCCTCCCTGTTTGTTGATGTACCACATTACTGTTGTATTGTCTGTCCTTATCATCAACTGTCCTTCTTGGAGAAATGGTCTGAATGTCTGGATTTCCAATTTTACTGCCAGCATTTCCTTAAGATTTATGTGTAGGTGCAGCTGGTCTTGAGCCCATAAGCCTTGTATGCACCTGTCCTGCATGTGGGCCCCCCAACCGAGGTCTGAGGCGTCCGTCGTGATGGTTTGGCTTGGTTGAATTGGTTCTGCTTTGTTAATGCCAAGAAGTAGAGAGGTAGTTGCTCTTGCTTTTCTACAGTTAGGAATGCCATTTGCTTTGATGTGTCCAGCTCTGCACCCAAAAAGGTTATTCTTTGGGATGGTATCAGCCTTGACTTTTTTATATTGACTGTATATCCCAGGGCTTGTAGCAGGTAAATGACTCTTTGTAAGTCTTTTGTTAGCTTGTTTTTGTTGTCCGCTTGTATCAGGCAGTCGTCCAGGTAGGGATAAATTTGGATTCCTTGAAGCCTGCAATGAGCAATTACTGATGCCAGGCATTTCGTGAACACTCTGGGCGCAGTAGATAAGCCAAAGGGCAATGCTGAGAATTGATAATGCTCTGATCTTGCAAGAAATCTGAGGTATCTTCTGCAATTTGGTCGTATGGGGACGTGCAGGTATGCCTCCTTGAGATCTAGAGTTACCAGCCAAGACTCCTTGCCCAGCATGGGAAGAAGTTGCTGTAGAGTCAGCATTTTGAATTTTGGTACAATGAGAAATGTGTTTAAAGCGGACAGGTCGAAAATAGGCCTCCATTTGTTCTCTTTTCTTGGAACCAGGAATAGTCTGGAGTAAAATCCCTTTCCTTGCTCCATAGATGGTACCTTTTCCACAGCTCTCATCCTTAATAATTGAGATATTTGTTTTAGAGCTTCTGTCTTTTGATTTGGAGGTAGGTTTGGCATTCCTCTCTTCCCTGGTAGGGTATGGAAGTGGAACCTGTATCCTTGGTCTATTGTCTGTAAAATCCACTTGTCTCTTGTGATGTAATGCCAGTTTATTGAGAATAAGGCTAGCCTTCCGCCTAAGGGTGCTTCTAGTTGTTCCCTGGTAGGCGGTGCCAGAGCCAAGTCACTGTGATTGTCCTGTTGCAGAGGTGGTGGCTGCGTCTGTGCCTCGCTGGTTGTTACCCTGCCATTGGCGTCCCCTGTAGGCACCTCTGGATTGGTTTCTGCCTCTTGATCGCCTATTCCTGCCTCTCTGTGCTTTAGAGGAGTCTGGAAAGGACCAATTTTTGGAGGGCCAATTCCTGCTAAACCTTGGAGGTTGGACCTGTAAGAAATCTTTCACTGTTTGTACAGATTTTGCCTTCTCCTCCATCTTCTTCAGTACCTGTTGTGCAGGAGAACCAAATAAATTGGTCTTGTCCATGGGAGCATCTAACAGTTTTGATTTGACATGGTCCGGTAAGGCCTGCTCTTTCAACCATGCATGCCTTCTGATAACTGTGCCAGTCATGGCTGATCTAAAGGAAGCCTCCAGTGCATCATAGCCGCATTTTAAAGAATGGTTACTAACTTGCTGAATGTTATGTACCATTTCCTGAACATACTTCTTATCAAAAGGTTCATCAGAGGACAGTTTTTTAGTTAACTGGTCAAGCATATATTCTTGATATTGTATCATATGAAATTGACAGTTCAAGGCCCTAGCTGACACAGTAGCAGAAGTGTAAACTTTTTTACCCCATCTCTCTAAGGATCTGGATTCCCTTTCAGAGGGAGGGATTTTAGCAGAGGTAGTTGCTACAGCCTTAGGCCCCTGGGAGATAGTCTCGGATATGCAAAAAGAGCCTTGTATAAATGGTGATGTGTGTCCGGGACCCTGTAGTACCTATCGGGCTTAGCAGGGGCCGGAGGTAATGAATCAGGAGCAGTACAAGCATCATTAAATGCATCATCTACAACAGAAAGAACTGGAGGTATAGCTAAAGGCCTATGTTGTGGTAAATGCAAAAAGGTTCTAAGCCTTTTCCTGGAGTCTGAAAAATCTTGGCCCTGCCATTGGAATTGTTCCCTCATAGCATGCAAGGTTTCCCCAAAGGAAAATTCCTCAGGTGGAGAGGCAGAAGGGATGGACTCTTCAGCATCAGAGTCTTCGTAAGCCTCTGGAGGGTCTGTATTGTCTGAATTATCAGAGGAATCATCTGTGGGCACTGGCTCAGGTGGCTCTGCTCTAGGCCTCTTCTCTGGAGGTGGATGAGAGGCCCTGTCTGGATGAGGTTGGGATCCCCGGATTAAAGAAATAAGATCCTCTGCCAAGGAAAGCATTTGGGAACTAGAGCTGGGCCTGTGAGAGGGGGTCTTAACAGGCACAGTCTTTGTAGCTTTAGCTGCTTTAGCCCTGGCAAAGGCCTTAATGGACATGGCTGCAGGAGGCCTAGCGGCTCCACGTGCAGGAGTTGAGATATCCAAGGGGATAGTGTCAGATAATTCCTGAGAAACCGCAACCGCAGGTTGAATTTCTGAAGCCGATTCTACTAGGCTAGAAGAGGCCTCGGTAGAAGGCATGGATTCGGCTGAAGCAAGGACCGCTTGCTCGGCTTCGGCCGAAACAGAGACACTCGCGGTTTGCTTAACCGCGGTTTCGGCCGAAACCACGGACCGCGAGTGTCGGTCCTTTTCTTTGCGTTTTTTGGCAATTTGTGTAGTCGGAGGATCCGACGGCATAATATACGCAAAATCAGAGCCGAAAAACTGCTCAGCAAACTCCGACCGACGTCTAAGCGTCTGTCGGTTAAAAGAGGCACAGGCTAGACAAGCTACTATGTCGTGGTCTGGGCCTAAACAAGGTAAGCAGTAAGAGTGGAAATCTTTATGAGGTATTTGTTTCCCACAAGTTAAACAGTTATTCACTTTTTCTGACATCGGCTGAGGCAAGAAAGAGTCCCCAACGGGGTACTTAGCTTTTTAGAAGTCTTCGAAGTAGTATTCGGTAGTAGTAATCTCTGGATCTGACCGACCAGCACTTGCGAACAGCTTCTGCTTGGCCACGCGCAAGAAAGACTGAGGAAAATGGTGTCGGCTGATGCCTTTATACCCGAAGAACTGCAGCTATGACGTCGGGTGAAGTGCGACACCAGCCGAGGCCAGACCCAGACTTTGGAATCCAGCAGACCGAAGGGCTGCCTGACGACAGGACAACCCATTTGTAAGGACTGCAGATGCATCCTTGAAGGACATCCACTAGGAAATGAGAAAGGTTTAGTACTTCAGTAATTTGTAGCTTATTTAGTGCTTACAACAGATATGAACCAGTGCTGAGCACAGAAAAGCAGATACAAGTGTTATAGTTAAGAAACAGCAAGTTCTAAGGGAAAAACCGAAGAGCAGACTTTATGGCGCTGGGAATAGTTTAATCCTACCTAAGCGGCACTGCGGGATGTGCAAAACCGCTCAAACATGGGTTTTTAAACGGAAAGATGAAAGAGCTAGAAATAGCCCAAAATGGCCAATAAAAAGTACAGTTTTGTACCTACCATAAATGTAGATGTTCGAGTGTATATACTGCTGCAGTCATCACACTTGGGTTATCCTGCTGTCAGGCGGTCCTGCAGTTGGCCGAATCCCAAAGTCTTGGTCCGGCGTCGGTTGTCGTCGCTTCTTCCCTGACATCAGTGCGACAGGGGGATAAAAGAGGCAGCCGATGCCATTTTCTTCAGTTTTTCTTGCCCCAGATGTCAGGTGCCCCCAACTAGGAAGGCAATACAAATAACTATGCAAAAATACCTTAGTAGATAAACAATAGTACTAGCTGTTACCAAATACACCATATAGACATGCATCCAATAGATTGATGTACATGGAGTTATAACTAACACCCTGGTATGTAGAGGGGATGGTGGGAGGGTAACCTGGACTGCAGCAGTATATACATTCGAACATCTACATTTATGGTAGGTACAAAACTGTACTATGTTCATCATGTTGTACTGCTGCAGTCATCACACTTGGGTTGAATCCCAAAGCTATGGATGGGTGGCTGGTACTAAACTGGGTTAGGTGAAGCTAGGATGCCCTGCAGAACTGCAGTGGCAAAACCAGCTCTGGTTTTTGAGTATAATGGAAGGTGGTAGTGCTTGGTAAAGGTGTGCACTGAACTCCAAGTAGCTGCCTCCAGAATGTCCTTGGCTGGAACCCCCCTGAGAAAGGCTGCTGAGGTTGCTGTAGCCCTGGTAGAATGGGACCTAATATTAACAGGCACTGCTTTCCCATGGTGCGAGTAGCAAAAGCGGATGCAATGTGCTATCCATTTGGAGATGGTCTGTTTTGAAATAGCCTTTCCTTGTGAACCTGCAGCATAGGATACAAAGAGCTGGTCAGTTTTTCTGAAGGTCTTTGTCTTATCCAAATAGTAACGTAGCTGTCTGTGAATGTCCAAAGAGTGAAGGAGTCTTTCTCCTTTATTCTGGGGGTTTGGATAAAAGGTGGGTAAATGAATGGTCTGATTCAAAGCCACACTGGATACTACCTTTGGCATAAAGGTAGGGTTAGTTCGTAAAGAGACTCTGTCCTGATGAAAAATGATGAAAGGTTTCACTGCCATAAGTGCCTGTAGTTCTGAGACCCTGCGTGCTGAGGTGATAGCCAGCAACAGAGCTGTTTTCCATGACAAGTATTGTAGTTCTGCTGAGAAGGCTGGTTCGAAAGGAGGCAGTGTTAATTTTTCTAAAACGAAGTTGAGGTCCCAAGCTGGCGTTGGGGGTTTTCTGGGAGGTCTTATATTCTTAGCCCCTCTGAGAAACTGCCTTAGTAAAGGGTGTGAGAATATGGGAGGATCCATATTATATTGAGCTGAAATGGCTGAAGCATGGATCTTAATGGATGGGAAAGAAAGGCCTTTGTGTAGCATCTCAGTTAAGTATTGCAGTATTTAAGGAATGTTTGGTATCCAAGGAATTTGGCCTTCAGCCTGGTTCCATGCACAAAATCTTTTCCATTTGTCTGAGTATGTTTTTCTGGTGCTGGGCCTCCTGGCCTCCAAAATGACATTCAGGACGTCCTTTGAGAGAAGTGTTGATTGATAATTCAAGGTATCCTCCATGCAGCTAAATTTAAAGTCCTGAGCTGACTGTGAAAGATCTGAAAGTTTTGCTGAGTCAACAGAAGTGGGAGTTGAGGTAAGATGCATGGAGGGCTGTGAGTCAAGGTCCTTAGTAATGGGTACCAGTGCTGATGTGGCCAGTCCGGAGCAATGAGGATCATTTGTGGTCTCTCTGATCTGACTTTCAGTAATACCTTGGTCAAGAGAGGTAGTGGTGGGAAGGCATAGACTGTCAATGCTGTCCAACTGAATGATAGGGCGTCCACTTTCCAGGCTAGGGAATGATAAGTCCTTGTGCAAAATTACTGTAGTTGGCAATTGTTGGGGGCGGCAAATAGATCTGTCTGGGCATCCCCACCTTTGAGTTATCATTGAAAATACTTGTGGGTGTAGTCTCCACTCGTGAGGATCTGCCAAATTTCTGCTCAATTCCTCTGCCAATATGTTTTCCTTTCCTGGCAGGAATTGTGCTTGCAGTTGTACTTGGTAAGTCAATGCTAAGTCAATGCTGTGTTCCACAAGGTCATTGCCTGTCTGCATAAAGGGAAGGAGTGTGTTCCTCCCTGTTTATGTACCACATAACTGTGGTGTTGTCTGTCCTTATTAGTAGTTGTCCTGGATGCAAGAGGTCCTTGAAGGCTGTCAATGCATTTTGCACAGCTAGCATCTCCTTTTGGTTGATGTGTAGATGCATTTGTTTTGCAGACCATTTGCCCTGTATGCACTGTCCTGCCATGTGTGCTCCCCAGGCGTAGTCTGAAGAATCTGTTGTCATAGTTTGGTTTGCTGGAGGTAAGACAAAAGGAAGACCCTTGTTTATTTGACATGCTTGAGCCCACCATAGGAACTCTTTTTGAAGGCAGGGAATGAGAGGTATACTTGTTTCGAGGCTTTGCCTGTGTTGAGTCCATACACTTTTCAGGTACCATTGTAATTTCCTCATATGCAGCTTTGCATGTGGAATTAGTTGAATGTATAATGCCATGAACCCCAATGCCTGCAGGATTTTCCTTGCAGTGAGCTGGGTAAAAGTTGCCATCTTTTTGAAGTATTGAGTCAGTTGTTTTTGTTTGTCTGGCGTGAGATAAGCCATCTGGGCCATTGTATTTAAGCTGGCACCCAGGAATATTATGTCTTGTGAGGGTATTAGCTTGGACCTCTTTTTGTTTACTGTGTACCCTAGGCAACTTAGCAGCTTTGTTACAAATGCCAGATGCTGTAATAGAATGGCCATGCTGTCCGCTTGGATCAGGCAGTCGTCCAGATATGGATAAATTTGTATTTTCCTCGTTGTCTGCAGTATACAATTACTGATGCCAGGCATTTCGTAAATACTCTGGGTGCAGTAGATAAGCCAAAGGGCAATGCAGAGAATTGATAATGCGTTGTACCTGCCAAAAATCTGAGGTATCTTCTGCAATCTTGTCTGATAGGGACATGCAGGTATGCCTCTTTGAGGTCCAACGTTACCAGCCAAGACTCCTTGCCCAGCATGGGAAGAAGCTGCTGTAGTGTGAGCATTTTGAATTTGGGTACCTCCAGGTATGTGTTTAGAATTGAGAGGTCTAAAATGGGTCTCCAGGCTTTGTCCTTTCTTGGTACTAGAAATAGTCTTGAGTAAAAATCTTGACCTTGCTCCTTTGTAGGTACCTTTTGAATTGCTTTCATATCCATGAGAGCTGAAATTTGCATTTGTGCCTCTGCCCATTGTTTTGGAGGCAGATTTGGCATGCCTCTCATCCGTAGTAAAGTGTGGAAATGAAATCTGTACCCTCGGGTAATAATATCCAGAACCCATTTGTCCTTTGTTATGATGCGCCAATTTTGTGGAAATAGAGCCAGTTTTCCTCCCAAAGGTGCTGCCAGGGGAATTTTGCTTGGCAGGCGAAGAGGGAAGTCATTGTGTTTGTTTCCTGAAGGGTTGAGATCTTTCGTCTCCACCTCTTTGAGTTGTTGTATGCCATTGTCTAGGCCTGAAAGAACCTTGTGGCTGTCCTCTGCACCTTGGGCGTCTGTACCTACCCCTTTGGGGTCTGTCTGATGCAGGAAAGGACCAGTTTTTTGATGGCCAGTTTCTGCTGAAACGAGGAGGTTATACCTGTAAAAAATCTTTAACTGTCTGCATAGATTTTGCCTTTTCTTCCATTTTCTTTAAAACTTCCTCTGCTTTGACACCAAATAACACATCTTTCTGCAATGGAGCATCCAATAACTTTGCTTTGACATGTTCTTGTAAGGCTTGCTCTTTTAGCCAAGCATGTCTACGACACAGATCCTGTGACAGCTGCTCTACATGAGGCTTCCAATGAATCAAAACCACACTGTAAGGTATGCTTTCCCACCTGTTCTGCTGCATGCAGCAAATCCTGCATCTCTTTGAAATCAGGTTGATCTGTCTGAGGGATCATTTTCTGCTTTAACTGTGTAATCAAGTACTGCTGGTATTTTAGCATGTGGAATTGGCAGTTTAAGGCCCTCATGGCCAAAGTGGCAGACGTATGCACTTTCTTCCCCCATCTTTCTAATGCTCTGGAATCTCTTTCAGAAGGTAGTGGATTCTTAGCAGTAGAGGCCTTAACCCCTTTGGGACCCTGGGAAATGGTTTCGGGGTCTGCAACAGGGCTTTTATATAGAAAGTTATGAGAATCAGAAACTCGGTAGTATCTGTCTGGTTTAGCTGGTGCAGGAGGTAAGGAATCTGGGTTTAGACTTGATTCGGTGTAAACATCATCCAAAATGTCTAAAACTGGAAGAATTGCAAGGGGTCTATGCTGTGGAAGAAGAAGAAACTCACAGAGTCTTTTCTTAGAGTCAGAGTAATCTTGGCCTTCCCAGTGGAAGTGTTCCCTCATGGTGTGTAAAGTTTCCCCAAAAGAGTAGTCTTCAGGGGGGGGGGGGGCAGAGGGTATGGACTCTTCAGCATCTGAATCTTCATAAGGAGGGAAGGAATAATCCTGGTCCTCAGAGTTAGCGGAGGAAATGGACGCTTGGTCAGAGGAAGGATAATCTTCCTCCAGTCTAGGCCTTTTGTCAGGAGAGGGTTGTGAACTTTTAGTTATGTACTCACCATAACTTCAGATGTTTGGGATCCATCTCGCCTACATTCTGACTGATGGGTTCGGAGCCGATCCTCGGCCGACTCGGCACGCTTATGCCAAAGAGCGAAGTCTCTTATTGGCTGAGCTTACTATATCCCAGGATGCACCACTACCAGTCCCCCAGATCTAGTTTGTCCGCATACATGCACACATGCACGCTCTGATTATATAACATCGTCAGATGAACAAGATAAAAACAGTAGAACTCAAACCGTTCAATCTCTTCTGATCTCCAAGGCAGGGGAAGGAGGGTGGGTATTAGGAATGTAGGCGAGATGGATCCCAAACATCTGAAGTTATGGTGAGTACATAACTAAAAGATGTTATGTGATCCTATCTCGCCTACATTCTGACTGATGGGACAGCGCCCCTAGCACCTGAATCCTGGGTGGCTCACTGGAAAACACTCCTGAGTACCGTGGAACCAAACGATGCTCGTCCTTTAGATGCCACATCCAATTTATAGTGGGAAATGAAAGTGTGCGGATTGGACCAAGTAGCCGCAGCACAAATCTCCGATATAGCGAGCTTGGAATGAAAAGCTATAGAAGTAGCCATAGCTCTGGTAGAGTGAGCTTTGATAGATGTTGTAAGTTGCTTATTCAAGAAGAATAAGCCTGAGTTATGCAATCTCTAATCCATTTGGAGATAGTAGCTTTTGTGATGGTTTTACCCAATTTATTGTCTGAGAAGGACACAAACAACTGGTCTGACTTACGGTTGCTGAGTCCTGTCTAAATAGAAGCGCAATTGCCTGTGAACATCCAATTTATGGAGAGTGTATTCTGCCTGATTGGAGAATTTTGGGAAGAAAACTGGTAGCTCTAGAGACTGTTGGAGACAGAGATTAGAACAGACCTTAGGGACAAAGGATGGATTAGGCCTAAGTGATACTCTATCCTTGTGGAAAATCAAGTACGGTGGTTTAATAGACAGGGCTTGAGCTCTGAAACTCTTCTTGCAGAAGTAATTGCAACTAAGAAGGCAGTTTTCCAAGACAGATATTTTAACTCACATGTAGCAGCCGGTTCGAAGGGAAGATGTCAATGCACTAAGCACTAAATCTAGATCCCACGGAGGGGCAGGATGAAAAACTGGGGTCTTAACAGACCCGCACCTTTAATGAAAGTTTTGCATAGTCTGCTGCTCATCAATGGAGGATCCATGGACTCGTGAAATTTAGAGATAGCCGCTAGTTGGACTTTAATAGTAGAGACAGAAGATCCTTGATTAAACAGGGATGTTAAGAATTTCAAAACCTCTGGGATAGGAGCAGTGATAGGGTCTAAGCCCTGAGTTGAGCCCAGATAGCAAACCTCTTCCACTTACTGAGGTACAATTTCTTAGTGGTGGGTTTGTGGGCAAGATAAAATGTGAATAACTTCCGGTCTAATGTGTGACTTCTGACTAAAGTCGGAAGTGGAGGAACCAAGCTGTCAACTTCAAGGAGTGAAGGGACTGGTGCTGTTGTCCCAACTGATGAATTAACAGGTCCGGAATTAGGTCTAAAGTCCACGGATCGTCCACCGCATGTTTCTTGAGGTAAGGAAACCATACCTGACGAGGCCAGTATGGGGCAATCAGTATCATTGCAGACCCCAATTGAGAAGCTTTTTGAATGACTTTGGAGAGAAGTGGAATCGGAGGAAAAGCATAAAGTAGCCCTGTTGGCCAAGGTTGTGCTAGAGCATCCATAGCTGGTACTCCCTGATGTGGAGTCAAGGAGAAGAACCTTTTGCACTTGGTGTTTAGTGGAGTTGCAAATAGGTCGCAGCACGGTGTCCCCCATCTCCGGAAAACCTGATCTGCTACTGTTTTGTTTAAGGACCACTCGTGAGGAGAGAGAATTGTCCTGCTTAATCTGTCTGCCAGTATATTCGATTTCCCCGGAATGTGGGTCGCTACCAAGAAACGGCTGGTAGCTACCGCCCATTCCCACACCCTCATGGCCTCTCTGCAAAGGGGTAAGATCTGGTCCCTCCTTGCTTGTTTAGGTACCAGACCACCGACATGTTGTCTGTGTGGATGGCGATTATGCCCTGAGGGAGAAACCTGTGTAAGGCCTGTAGGGATAGAAGTACCGCCCTCATCTCCAATACATTGATATGGAGAAGAGTTTCGTCCGGAAGCCAGGATCCCTGAACTAACCTGCCCAGACAATGCCCCCCCCCCACCCTGTCTGGGAGGCATCTGTCGTCAGGGTGACCACTGGAGAGGGAATAACAAAGGGACTTCCTAGATTTAGATTGGATGTCTGAAGCCACCAGCGCAGGTCCCGTTTGCATGTTTCTGTAATTATGATGGGATGATTGAGGGGAAGGTCCTGAAAGGACCATTGAGTTGACAATAGCCACTGAAGAATCCTCATGTGCAATCTTGCCAGAGGAACTAAAAGAACCGTGGCAGACATTGAACCTAAAACTTGTAGAACCATCCTGGCTGGGGCTTTGGATCTTGAAATCAGAGCTTGAACTTGGCCCTGTAAAGTCTGGATCCTTTCGGCAGGAAGAAAAACGTGCATCAATTTTGAGTCTATCTCTGCTCCTATGAACCTTATGCGCTGAGAGGGCAGCAAGACAGACTTTGACCAATTGAATGTAATCACCAGGGTAGCACCTAGGGAGATGGTGGCTTTGAGGTTGTCCATTAGTAGATGCCTGGTGGTGGCAGTCAGGAGCCAGTCGTCCAGATAGGGAAACACTTGGAATCCAAGACTTCTCAGATGAGCCGTCACTACTGCCAAACACTTGGTGAACACCCTGGGGGCTGTGGTGAGACCAAAGGGCAGTGCACAAAATTGGTAATGACTGACTCCCAGGCTGAAGCGCAGATACCTCCTGGACGCCTGATGTATCGGTATGTGATAATAGGCCCTTGAGGTCTATGGAGCACATCCAAACATCCTTCTCCAACAATGGGAGAATGGATTGTAACGTGACCATTCGGAATTTGGATTTCGTGACGGATTGGTTCAGTCTGCTGAGATCCAATATTGGTCTCAGGTCCCCTGTCTTTTGGCACTAAAAGAACCTGGTGTAATTTCCGATCCGATCTGGTCTGTGGGGACCGTTGGATGACTCCTTTTCTAGCAGCTTTAAAGCTTCTGCGGCTGCAATTTCCCTTTGACTGGGTGGTGGGTCCGGGATTTTTGGACGGTGGGGGTGAGTATGTGAATGGGATGGTGTAACCTCCGCAATGATCCGAAGCACCCATCTGTCCTGAGTGATTGACTCCCAGGCTTTTAGGTGCTTGGCAACGACACCCGACTGGCTCCGAGCAGCACAGCCGGGCAATCCCTCATGATGTGTGGGAGGCTGAAGAGCCACGAAAGGACTCGCGGTCTCCAGAATTGCGGGCCTCTGCCGCCTCTGGGACAGCATCTCCCAGAAAAATTTCCCGTCCTCTGCCTCTGGAAGGAATCTTCCTGCTGTTGGGGAAAAACTTACGTGATTTACGGAACCACATCTTCCCTCCTTTAGCCTTGGGATAAGGCCGAAGGGAGTGGAATAACGGGCACCTACGGCAGATAAAGTTTTTCCCTCTTGCTCACAGCGGTAAGGGTGTCTTTAACCTTGGGTCCAAACAAAGAGGACCCATCAAAGGGAGCGCCGTGAAGGAAGACTTGAAGGCCTCCAGAACTGACACAAGCGGAGCCAGGCTTGTCTCCGTAGAGCCACGCCTGTGCCTGCGCTCTACCGCCCTTGCCGCATAGGAAATGAGCCTCATGGACGAGTTAGAAATTGATGTAAGGATAGCCAACTGAGAGCTAACCGACTGGGCTAGCTGCTCAGGTAGGTTACCCGAGAGGAATCTGACAGCTCCTTGACCAGATCCCTCTGAAGCCTGGTAAAATGTGCCAAATAATTCAGAGACCTTAAAGTAAAGGCCACTGAAGTCAGGGTGCGCCTTCCATACCTGTCCATGCTCCTAGACTCCTTATTAGGAGGATGGACGGACGCTGAAGCCTCTGCCACGCCCTGTTGTGTAGCAGATGCCACCACCATGGCATCTACAGCCACGCCTTTAGTGAGGAACTCCTTCTCGGGTGGGGCAGACAAAAATTTATTAGGACGAGAAGGGACTGGTTCCACGGTATCCGGATGTTCCCACCTTCGACAAACTAAATCCAGAAGCTCGTCAAGGGCGGAGACACCCAGGAGGCGGAAGGCTGAGCCCCAAAGGCCTTGAGGAGCACTGACTCATCAGCAGAGGGGGTTTGGATATCCAGCCGCCTCGTTGTTTGAGGATCTCTAAGATGTCTGCAAATGAGACATCATCCGAGGACGACTTCGGGACCCCTCTGCATCATCAAGATCAGTGTCTGATGTAATAGACTCGGGGAGTCCACGTGCTTCCTCTTGCACGATCTCTTCCTTGGGGTTCCTCCAAGACAACTCAAGAACCCTCAGGAGGAGGGGAACCCCAATGGGGTAACCTCAGGCCCAGGGGCTCCGCTGCCTACGGACAGGGGAACTGCCAAAGACCCAGTCTCCACGCCCAGGGAAGGTGCCGGTAAAGCCGGAGAGATGGCCAAGAAGACTTGGCCAAGGCACTCCTCATAGCTCTGAAAGCCGGACCCCAGAATCCTGGGAGTGTCCGGTCTCCGAGCCATGATAGCCGACGGAAGTCCCGCAGCAAGCACCGAGAGGGAGGCTCGAACCGAAGCATAGGTCCCAAACATCACCCCGGTCCAGCCGAAGAAGTCCATGTACCAAACTCGACCCAAGGCCGGGTTGGAGTAAGGGTCGAGCCGACCCTAAGATCTCCACCGGCTCCAACAGCACCTGCTCCACGGAGCCAAGCGGTCGGAGGAGGAATAGCAATGGATGGGCCTTTGCTATCGGCTCAAGCCAACTGGGTCGGAGCCAAACAAATTTTGGAAGACTGGAGACTGGAACAGTCTTTGGAGCACCCTGTCTATATCTGTATCCGACATCCTCGAAGACCGTGAGGATACTGAACTGGTTCGAGATGGCTTCTCCTACGGCCCCAAAGGGCTAGGGGACCGCCCGAGGCGACCCGATGACTATCGGCGAAGGAATACCCACACTAGATTCCATCGGTGCCGAGGTGGACTTCGGCGCCGAGGAGGAAGTGTCTGAGCGGGCAACCCTTGTCGGCTCCAAGGCCAGTGGAGCCGACGAAGGTGACCCGCCTCTCGATGCCCCAGCCATCGGCTCCGAAACCAGAGGAGTCGAGACTGGTGGCATCGAGGCAGACTGTCACTCGGCTCCAAGTCCTTGGAGCCAAGGAGAAGCCTGCCTATGTCTTTTGGCGGTCGGATCCGACGGACTGGTCGGAACCGACGCCCTTTTCTTTTTAGTCGGAGAAGGAGAGGATGCCAAGGCTTCTTCAAAGGAAGGTTTTATTAACCCTTTAAGAATCAGTTTATTTTTCCTCTCCTGGAGGACCCTTGAGGAAAAAGCGTGACACACACTGCATGACTCCTGTAAGTGTTTTGCACCCAAACAATACACACAGAGCGAGTGATCGCCTGTGATAGACATTTTGAAATTGCATTTGGTGCATTTTTTAAAGCCCGAAGGCCTAGGATTTTGAGACATTATGGCAAAACAATCAGTAACTTTGACAGAAAAATAACCTACTTTCTGTTTACTGACACTACCTACTACAGTTATCGCTTAGGTAAAGAAAGCGTCACAAAATAATAAGGGTACTTTGAAACCCTGTAAGGTTTTAGGAGGGTTGAAAGACCAGGAAGGCCCTAGATGAAGGAGACCTAACCAAACTCAACCCAATCACACAACAAAGTCTTTTGATAAACTCCAAACACACACAAAAGAGAAGAATAGCCGTGAAAACAGCTTTTTATGACTAGAACAGGAAATTCCTGACAGAAAAAAGTTAGTAAATTTACTACTTAGCTCAGCCAGCTCGAGACCACGTCTTCGCAGATTAGCGGCAAACGAGATCTGGGGGACTGGTAGTGGTGCATCCTGGGATATAGTAAGCTCAGCCAATAAGAGACTTCGCTCTTTGGCATAAGCGTGCCGAGTCGGAGCCGAGGGATCGGCTCCGAACCCATCAGTCAGAATGTAGGCGAGATAGGATCACATAACATCCCCTGATAAGGGTAATTATATCCTCAGCCATCTTAAGCATCTATTTTTTAGGCATAGGAGCCTGTGGGGGGGTCTGTGGACCTGGTTTCCTAACTTTTAAGGGGGCTTTAAGTTTAGCATAAGACTTAATAGAGATAGTTGTCGGTTTGAAGACACCTTCAGAAACCGAAGGCCTGTCCAAAATCTCCGGATCACCGTCAGGGTTGGCATCCGAGGGGTGAGATGGAACCGGCTCGTGAGGCCCAGCTGATTCGGTCTGGGAGGCAGTCAGAATTTCTAAATCAGCGGTAGTCAGGGGCTGCGTAGGCGCCTCGCTGAAAACCGCAGAACCGGCGGCAGGCCTTGCTGAGGCCTCGGTATCTGGTCTTGGCCTTGTTTGCCTGTCCTTATCCTTGCGTTTTTTAATCATTGCTGATGTTGGTTGCTCCGACGACATGCTATAGTTAAATTTTCTGCCAAAATAATGTCGGGCGAAATCTGCCCGATGCTTGATTGTACGTTTATTAAACCTAGCACAAAACTGACAACCAGAGACATCGTGGTCTGGGCCTAGGCAAGGAATACAATAAGAATGAAAATCCTTATGAGGTATTTGCTTCCCACAAGAAATGCAATTATTAACTTTGTCTGACATCGGTCTGAGGCAAGAAAAGTTTCCCCAACAGGGTACTTAGCTTTAGAGAATACTTCGGGCTGAAATTCAATTCGAAAATCTCAGGAGCTAGCCGACCGGCACTTGCAAACTGCTTCTGCTTCGGGCACCGCGTGGCAAGAAAGACTGAAGAAAATGGCGTCGGCTGCCTCTTTTATCCCCCTGTCGCACTGACGTCAGGGAAGAAGCGACGACAACCGACGCCGGACCAAGACTTTGGGATTCGGCCGAATGCGGGACCGCCTAACGGCAGGATAACCCAAGTGTGATGACTGCAGCAGTATAACACGATGAACATCTACAGTTTCTGAGCTGAAACTACTCTTCCAACGATAGATAGGCTGTTCCAAAGCTCACCACTCTCACTGATGAACAGAGAAACTTCCCTCTATCTTAGAAAGGTCTGGGCAAGATAGGAACTTACAAACAGCCCAGAATTCAGCAAACTCTGAAAACCGGACTTTACTAGAGCTAGAAAGGAGGGAAAAGTACAGTTTTGTACCTACCATAAATGTAGATGTCCGATAGATATGCATCTGCAGTCATAACATATGGGTTGTCCTGCCTCAGGCAGCCCTTCGGTCGGCCGGATTCCAAAGTCTGGGTCTGGCCTCGGCTGATGTCGCACTTTCCCCGACGTCAGAGCTTCTGGGGTATAAAGGCATCAGCTGACGCCATTTTCCTCAGTGTTTCTTGCCCCAGATGCCAGGTGCCCTCTAGGAAGGCTAAATTTGGATAAAAGATGAAAATTCCAAACAGTAGAAAACTATATATATACATATATATATATATATACATACATATATATATATATACACATATATATATATATCTATCTATCTATCTATATATATATATATATATATATATATATATATATATATATATATATATATATATATATATATATATATATATCTAGATATACATACAGATATACATACAAACAAATGCACCATAATAGATTCCCCCAGCTAGCTGAAAGAGGGGTAAGCACCCTAGGAATACCACAGAGGGGAAGGAGGGTGGGTTATCCTGACTGCAGATGCATACCTATCGGACATCTACATTTATGGTAGGTACAAAACTGTACTATGTCCTTCAAGGATGCATCTGCAGTCATAACATATGGGTAGAATACCATAGCCAAACTGGGGGAGGAGGTACTAAGATAAGGATGGTGTAGTTAAGATCCCCTGTAAAACTGCAGTTGCAAAACCTGCTCGGGATCTGGAGTATAAAGGTAGATTGTAATGCTTGGCAAATGTATGCACGGAGCTCCAAGTAGCAGCTTCTAAAATGTCCTTGGTAGCCACCCCTCGTAGGAAAGCTGTAGTGGTGGCTGTGGCTCTTGTGGAGTGAGGCCTGATATTTCCAGGAGTTGTCTTTCCATGAGAGGAGTAGCAGAAACAAATGCAATTTCCTATCCATTTAGAAATTGTCTGTTTGGAAATTGCTTTTCCTTGCACTCCAGTTGCATATGCTACCAGAAGTTGGTCAGTTTTTCTGCTGGTTTTAGTTCTGTCCAGACAGTAGCGTAGTTGTCTGTGTACATCCAAGGTGTGCAGTAGTTTTCCCCCCCTGTTCTGTGGGTTAGGGAAGAACGTAGGCAAATGAATAGCTTGGTTCAAGGATACCCTGGATACCACCTTTGGCATGAAAGTAGGATTGGTTCTCAGAGACACTCTATCCTGGTGAAAAATAAGGAAAGGCTGCACTGCCATTAGTGCCTGTAACTCGGATACTCTTCTTGCTGAAGTGATTGCTAGAAGGAAAGCAGTTTTCCAGGATAAGAACTGTAAGTCTGCTGATGCTGTTGGTTCAAAGGGAGGTAGTGTTAATTTTTCCAGCACAAAATTGAGATCCCATGCAGGCAGAGGGGGTTTCCTTGGAGGTTTTACATTTTTGATCCCTCTTAAAAATTGTCTGAGGAGAGGGTGAGAGAAGATAGGAGGATCCATGTTGTATTCTGCTGAAATTGCTGAAGCATGAATCTTAATGGAAGAATAAGACAGTCCATTGTGGAACAGTTCTGCTAAGTATTCTAGGATGTGTGCTAGGTTTGCCAGTGTGACATCTGTACCCTTTGATGCGCTCCAAATGAGGAATCTCTTCCATTTAGCTGAGTATGTCTTTCTTGTGGAAGGTCTGCGAGCCTCGAGGATAATGTCCTTGACCCTCTGAGATAAGAGAGTTTGGTTTTATTTTAGGCAATTTTCCAGGCAGTCAGCTGCAGTGTTTTCAAGTTTGGATGCAGGGTCTTGAAGTTGTTCTGCGTTAGAAGTAGAGGCCATAGGGGTAGAGGCCATGAGTTCGTCCGAGACATGCTTCTCAGTAGCGGATACCAGTGCTGCCTTGGCCAGTCTGGAGCTATCAGTGTCACCTTTGGCTGTTCCTCTCTGATCTTCAGTAGAACTCTGTACATCAATGGGAGTGGTGGAAAAGCATACACTGTTAGGGCATTCCAGTTGAAAGAGAGGGAGTCCACCTTCCAGGCTTGTGGGTGGTATACTCTTGAGCAGAATTTCCTCAGTTGGTGGTTGAGTGGGGAGGCGAACAGGTCTATCTCTGGCATTCTCCATTTGTTTGTTATGATTTTGAAGATGTCTGGATGCAGCATCCATTTGTGAGCATCCGTGGTAGTTCTGCTTAAGCTGTCTGCTAGTGAATTCTCTTTTCCCGGTACGAATTTGGCCTGCAGTTGGATGTTGAGATTCAGGGCTAGGTTCCACAGATCCATTGCCATCCGGCATAGAGGGTAGGAATGTGCCTCCCTGTTTGTTTATGTACCACATGACTGTGGTATTGTCTGTCCTTATCAGCAGATGTCCTTGCTGGAGGAATGATTTGAATGCCTCGATTGCATGCTTCACTGCCAGCATCTCCTTTAGGTTTATGTGCAAATTCAGCTGGTCTTGAGACCATAGGCCTTGGATGCACTTGTCTGCCATGTGTGCTCCCCATCCTAGGTCTGAGGCGTCCGTGGTGATGGTCTGCCTTGGTTGTGGTTTGTTGAAAGGCAACCCTCTGTTGGACTGGCAGGCCTGAGCCCACCACAGGAACTCCTTTTTCAGGCATGGAATGATTGGAATCATGGTTTCTAGACTGTGCCTGTGTTGAGACCATACATTCCTTAGGTACCATTGTAATTTCCTCATATGCAACCTGGCATGTGGGATCAAGATTATGTAAGATGCCATGTAACCCAGAGCCTGCAGGACTTTCCTTGCAGTGAGCTGAGTTTGTCTCGTCAAAGCCATGAAGTAGACTGGGAGTTGTTTTTGTTTTTCTTCTGTGAGAAAAGCCATCTGAGTTATTGTGTCCAGATCCGCACCCAAAAATTTATCCTTTGGGATGGCACTAGTCTTGACTTCTGGATGTTGACTGTGTATCCCAAGGCCTGTAACAGGTGTATGACATAGGCCAAATCCTTTATTAGTCTTGTCTTGTTCTCCGCTTGTATTAGGCAGGCGTCCAGGTATGGGTAGATATGAATTCCCTGAAGCCTGCAATGTGCAATTACTGATGCCATGCATTTCGTGAATACTCTGGGCGCAGTAGATAAGCCAAAGGGCAATGCTGATAATTGATAATGCTCTGATCCTGCAAGAAATCTGAGGTGTCTTCTGCAATCTGGTCGTATAGGGACATGGAGGTATGCCTCCTTGAGATCTAGAGTCACCAGCCAAGACTCCTTGCCCAACATGGGAAGAAGTTGCTGTAGGGTCAGCATTTTGAATTTTGGCACAATGAGATATGCGTTTAGTGCGGACAAGTCGAGAATAGGCCTCCATTGGGTTTCTTTTCTTGGTACAAGGAATAGTCTGGAGTAAAATCCTTGGCCTTGTTCCATAGATGGTACCCTTTCTATTGCTTTCATCTGAAGTAAATTGTTGATTTGTCTTAAAGCCTCTGGCTTCTGGTTTGGTGGAAGGTTTGGCATTCCGCTCCTTCTTGGTAAAGTGTGGAAATGAAACCTGTATCCTTTGTCTATTGTTTGCAATGTCCATTTGTCTTTTGTAATGCAATGCCAGTTTTTTGAGAATAAAGCCAACTTTCCGCCCAAGGGTGCTTCCAGTTGTTCCCTTGTAGGCAGAAACAGAGTCAAGTCATTGTGTCTGTCCTGTGGAAGTGGTTGCAGTACTCCTCTGGTTGGCAGGTTGCCACTGACGACCCCTGTAGGCACCCTTTGATTGACCTCTGCCTCTTGGGCGTCTATTCCTGCTCCTCTGTGCTTTGGAGGTGTCTGAAAAGGACCAATTCTTTGAAGGCCAGTTTCTGCTGAACCTCGGAGGTTGGACCTGCAGAAAATCCTTAACTGTTTGCACAGATTTTGCTTTTTCTTCCACTTTCTTTAGAATCTCCTGTGCAGGGGAGCCAAATAAACTTTGTTTCTCCATTGGAGCATCTAGGAGTTTAGCCTTGACATGGTCCGGCAAGGATTGCTCTTTTAGCCAGGCATGTCTTCGAATTACTGCCCCAGTCATAGCTGATCTAAATGAAGCTTCCAGTGCATCATAGCCACATTTTAAGAAATGATTACTGACCTGCTGAGAGTTGTGTACCAAATCCTGAAGGGCCTTACGGTCTAAAGGTTCAGGAGAAGAAAGCTTTTTATTCAGCTGATCTAACAAATATTCCTGGTACTGTATCATATGGAATTGACAGTTTAAAGCCCTGGCAGAAAGAGTAGCAGATGTATAAACCTTTTTTCCCCATCTCTCTAATGCTCTTGACTCCCTTTCAGAGGGTAGTGCGTTTTTGGCAGTGGCAGCTGCAACACCTTTTGGGCCCTGAGAAATAGTTTCTGGGTCTGCAGCATGGGCTTTATACAAGTGAAAGTGGGAATCCGGGACCCTGTAGTATCTGTCAGGTTTGGCAGGGGCCGGGGGAAGTGAATCAGGGGCAGAACTGACACCGTTATATGCATCATTAACTACAATTAGCACAGGTGGTATGGCTAAAGGCCTATGCTGTGGCAAGTGTAAGAAAGTCCTTAGTCTTTTTCTGGAATCAGAGAAATCCTGACCCTGCCATTGAAAGTGTTCCCTCAGAGTGTAAAGTCACCCCAAAGGAAAATTCCTCTGGAGGGGAAGCAGAAGGAATAGAGTCTTCTGCATCTTAATCCTCATAAGGTGAGTATGGCCCTTCCTGATGGTCTGACAAATCAGATCCATCCGAGGAGTAATCAGAGGAGAGAGGTTCAGGGGGTTCAATCCTAGGCCTTTTGTCAGGAGGAGGTTGGGAGGCCCTGTCTGGGTGAGGTTGGGAACCCCTAATCAGAGATTTAAGGTCCTCAGCAAGACTGAGAATTTGGGAACTTGAGGAAGGTCTCTGAGAAGTAGATTTTGCAGGTAAAGCTTTTGAAATTTTAGCTGCTTTAGCCCTGGAGAAAGCCTTAATAGACATAGAAGCAGGGGGCCTAGCTGCCCCACGTGCAGGTGTAGAAATGTCCAAGGAATGGTGTCGGACAATTCTTGTGCGCTTGCTTCTTCGGTAGGGATTTCTGTAGCCGACTCAGCCGGGGCCTCTCTGGCCTCGGTTGTCGGAGGTATGATTTCGGTAGGAGGTAGAACCGAGGCCTCGGTTTCAGCCGAAACCGAGAAACTCACGGTAGGCCTAACCGTGGTTTCAGCCGAAACCGCGGGCCGCGAGTGTCGGTCCTTTTCCTTGCGTTTTCTGGCTAAATGTGTAGTCGGAGTCTCCGACGGCATTTTATATGCAAAAGCGGATCCAAAAAACTCTTCTGCAAACTCCGACCGACGTCTAAGAGTCCGTCGGTTGAAGGAGGCACAGGCTAAACAAGCTGATACGTCGTGGTCTGGACCTAAGCAAGGAAGGCAGTAGGAATGGAAATCCTTATGAGGTATTTGTTTCCCACAAGTTAAACAATTATTTACTTTGTCTGACATCGGCTGAGGCAAGAAAGAGTCCCCAACGGGGTACTTAGCTTTTTAGAAGTCTTCGGTAGCTGAATCTCTGGATCTGACCGACCGGCACTTGCGAACAGCTTCTGCTTCGGGCACTGCACGGCAAGAAAGACTGAGGAAAATGGCGTTGGCTGATGCCTTTATACCCCAGAAGCTCTGACGTCGGGGAAAGTGCGACATCAGCCGAGATCAGACCCAGACTTTGCCTGAGGCAGGACAACCCATATGTTATGACTGCAGATGCATCCTTGAAGGACATCAAGTAGAGGGATACAATTTGTTTTTTTTTTTAGTTTTTTTTTTAAAGTTAAAGCAAATACAGCAATAAAAACACTTTTAACACAGAAAATATGCTATCACACTTGAGTGTGTAGCCCTTTACAGTTAAACAGATGAAATACACTTAACAAATGATACTTTAAAGTACAAAAACAGTATTGTGTTCATAAATCCTTCTCAATCTGAGTTCTGTCTTACCTATGTAAATGGAACTGCATTCCTCACAGGTTGCACAATAAACCAGTCCAGCTGAGTCACAATTGGAAAATTCCTTCCCCCATATCCACCTATTTCTACTGGCTATAAATAAACAGCTCTTATTTAACACATAATTACACTGTGAACAGTGCCCATACTTATAGGTCCCGTTCCTTCTTTTGTCCACATTGTGCTTATACTCATTTTCCAGGAGTTTCAAATTCTGAGAGTTTCTGTACACAATTTTCAACCCCTCCTTGGGAACTTCACCTAAATCAGTAAAACCCTGAAACCTTTCCCATTCTGTCTTTATAATATTCCTGGCCAAACCAGTACTGGCATTGTACTCCAGCACTAAAGCCTTTCCAAATTTTTCATCCTGGTCTTTTTTCAAATCTCCCTTGGTTGTTAATGTCTCTCCTAAAATGGATTTAAACCTTTCCTTCCTTCATATACTTCTTCTCTAACTTAAAATATCAACTCTTTGGGGTACCCCTCTCCTTAAACAACTTTTCCAGTGTCTTACTTTCGTCCTTAAAGTCGTCTTCAGCTGACATAATTCTACTTGTGCGCACATATTGCCCCTTTGTAATATTTATTTTGTAATGTGGAGGATGCATGCTATCAAAGTGTAGGAAAGAATTAGAAAATGTACTTTTTCTATAAATTTTTGACTTAAATTTCCCTTAACTTTTATATATCTCCACATCCAGGTAATGTAGTCCCTTATGTGAATAATTATGCGTGAAACTTAAAAAACGTGGTTGTGTTATTTATGTAAACAATTAATTCCTCACATTTCTCATCTATACTTACTCTCATGTAAAATAATTCTCCTTCGCAGAGGCAGTTGTGAAAATTAGGTAATTCTTAATGTGTTCATTTATTCCTTCTATCTCCCTCTGTACCCCCTCCTTCAATCTTTCATTTTCTTTAACCACTGCTTTTAAAACAAGTCTGCATCTGTTAAATATAGCTAACAATTCCTTATGAAAACTACTACCAAATACCACATTGTTCTGGTATTTACAAATGCGTAAGCCTTTAGGAACTATTCCTTCAATAATACATTGTCTCAAATAAGAGTTCTCTATATCAAGCATTCTGTATTTAAACATGAGCTTTGACATTTTATTCAGGTTAGTACTATAGGATTCAACTATAGGTGATATATTACCCACATTTAAATTTACAAGTGTAGGTCACTTGCAACCACTCTTTCAAGTCAGTTCTACCAGTATTAACGGCCGGAGCCGTGGTAGTAGCTCTAGAGTGCTGCCTTGGTGTAATATCCGATGTTCCAACCTCAATTCTTGATAAACCACTCTCCGAACCTCGCAAAATCCCAGGGGTTTGGTTAAAATCCTCTTCAGCGGAACTGGTATTTCCATTACCCTGGACACCTTTTCTGTTAGCAGCATTACGCCCGGCATTATTTGTACTTCTTTTCAGGCTACTTCCACTTGTAGACTCTTGATTCCGCCCATTCTGGGTTTTGGAGACTATCTCCACCATTGACTGGGTCAATGGGGTAAGCAAGTCTATCAATTGAGAGAGCTGGGCAAATAAGTTTCCTCACTTGGCCAATCTCTTCTTGCCCGCCCCTTTCATCAGGCGGAATGCGGTTTTCCCTTTCCATTTTCAGCAAAAAGAACTAATAAATACTGTAAAATGTTGAATAAAGGCACCAAACAATCACAAAAACAAAATAATCCAAGAAAGTACCTTGGAAAGGGAAAAAACAGCACGCTCTCACTTTTAAAGTCCAAAGTTTAATATAAAACAATCCATCACATAAACGCTTTACAGACACTGTTTTCATCCCTATTACACAGACTTCATCAGATGCGGACTTTACAACATCACCTAACTTTTAACCTCCTTCCAAATGATCAATTACTGAAGAAAAAAAAATAAGAATGCTTCATCCATAACCAATATGAGTTGAGGTTAAGAACACTATTAAAAACATTGCTAAAAACATTTTAATACAAACTACACATTTAAAACATCTTAAATGATCTAAAATATACCCTAAAAACTTTTATTAAAAACTTCTGCTAAAAAACTAAGTGAGATAAAGTGCAATAAGTGCTATATTAATAAATAAATATTCACATTCTGTTTTTGAAAAAAGCAAACATACAGAAATGTTAAAATGCTGTGAATAACAGTACAAGGGCTCCATCAGAGGGACTAACAACCAAGGCAGATTTTAAAAAACAACAGGATGATGAATTTGGAAAGGCTTTAGTGCTGAAGTACAATGCCAGTACTGGTTTGGCCAAGAAAATTATAAAGACAGAATAGGAAAGGTTTCTGGGTTTTACCAATTTTGGTGAAATCCCAAGAAGGGGTTGAAAATTGTGTACAGAAACTCTGAGTTTGAAACTTCTCCTGGAAAATGAGTATAAGCACAATGTGGACAAAAGAAAGAAAGTATGGACACTGTTCACAATGTAATTATGTGTTAAATAAGAACTGTTTATTTATTGCCAGTAGGAATAGGTGGGTATGGGGGAATGAATTTTCCAACTGTGACTCAGCAGGACTGGTTTATTGTGCAACCTGTGAGGAATGCTGTTCCTTTTACGTAGGTAAGACACAACGCAAATTAAGGAGAAAGATTTATGAGCCAATTATGACATACAAATAAAGAAGGAAACAAATGTCTTGTACAAACACACTAGAGAGTGTACAAAAGCACAGTATGCATTTTTTTTGTTAGAGCAGGTGAAAAAATAATTAAGAGGAGAGTTGAGGGAAGAAAAAGTGGAATATAAAGAATTATGGTGGCAAATAACGTTGCAAGCCACAACACCACCAGGTCTGAATGACAGTATTTCCATTGCCCCATTGTTAAAAATGAGAGCTGCTAAGTTGTGAATAATTTTAAATGAAAATGTGTTCTGAAATTCCTGGGTGTATTACTGACTTTGAACCACAAGATGGAGCCCTTGTACTATTTTTCACAGCATTTTAACATTTCTGAATGTTTGCTTTTTTTTAAAACAGAATGTGAATAATTTATTTATTAATATGGCACTTATTGCACTTTATCTCAGTTTTTTAGCAGACGTTTTTAATAAAAGCTTTTAGGATATATTTCAGATAATTTAAGATGTTTTAAATGTGTAGTTTTTAATTGAAAGGTTTTTAGCAATGGTTTTAATAGTGCTCTTAACCTCAACTTGTGTTGGTTATGGATGAAGCATTCTTACTGATTTTTCTTCAGTAAATGATTAATTGGAAGGAGAATAAAAATTAGGTGATTCTGTAAAGTCCGCATCTGATGAAGTCTGTGCAACAGGGGAAAAAATGCAGTGTCTGTAAAGCATTTATGTGCTGGATTGTTTTATATTAAAGTGAGAGCGCACTGTTTTTTCCCTTTCCGAGGTACGTTCTTGGATTATTTGGTTTTCGTGACTGTTTGGCGTCTTTATTCAGCATTTTACAGTGTTATCTTTACAAATGACCGTAGTACTGCTACTTCAACAGCTTCCATTATCCAATATGCAGATGACACAACACTTATATGTGTTGCACCGACACTTCGACACATCCAAGACATAACCCAGAAGTCCTTCTCTGATGTTAAATTATGGCTATCAAATTCTCATCTCATACTTAAACACAAAACTTATGATCTTCCAACCTACTAGACTCTCATACATCCCTACCACCCTCCTATATTACTTCTGGCAATAATACAAAAATCACCCTTGAACCTCAAGGAAAATTACTTGGTATTACAGTTGCTAACAAGCTACGGTTTGATCTACACATATCCCAAACAATCAAGAAAGTTCACAAAAAATGGGTATCTTATACAGGAACAAAAAATTCCTAACTATTTCTAGAACCCACCTCCTGTCAATCTGGCTGTATGCCTCCCCAATACTTGTTAATCTAAAAAAGGCAAATTTAAGGAAACTTGAAATATGCTATAACAATATAGCAAAACTTCAGGCACAGCACTGTTACTCCTTAACAAAACTATCTTGGCTAGAACTACCACAACTACCTTCATACACAATCAACTAATCATGGCACACAAATTATTATATCAACCCGAAAAAATTCCAGCTCTGTTAAAACATATTAAAACCTTATGTTACCATAGTCTTAGATCTGAAAATAAATCACTACTACAAGTGAACAAATCAACCAACGCTGTTGGTGATTCCCTATATTCTCACTATGTAGCCAAAGTCTGTAATTCACTTCCACTTCCTATTAGAACTACTTCCAATGCCCATCAGTTTAAAAAATCCCTAAAAACTTTCCTTAATGACTCTTGGTTTTGTACCTGTACTAGTCCAGGCTAAGTGGCTGTAGAATTGCTTGTTCTTGCTATTCTAGCTCTTTCTGACCAATAGCTATATTTCAACTTTCTTAATATTGTTATATTTAACTGAATTGTTACTTTAAAAAATCTATACCTCCTGGATCTATGTTAATTTGTACTTCATCTCTGTTAATGTCTTTTGCAATATGTATATTGTCTGTAAAATGTTATTGATTACTGTATAATTTCTGTAACGGTATGTATTTATGTACTTTTAAGATACACGTGGAGCTTTTCTCCCTGGGCTGCCGCTGAAAATGGATTTTTCACCCAGTCGGACTTTCCCGGTAACCAAACATAAATAAATACTAAATACTGGTTAACAGACCATACTGCTTTGCCAGGGATGGTGTGCACCTCTCCCAGTTAGGCTTTTGAATATTAGCTAAAACATTTCCTCCCACATAGTGCCTTTTTTGGGCAATGTCAAACAAAGTACTTCCAACTTAGCAAATCAAAACCAGGAAAATCTAAAGGTATTACTGCTCAGTGCTGAGTCTAAACAAAAAAACTCCACTCCCTACAAGCTCTCCACATCCTATCGAATACTGATGTCTGTGCAGTCACTGAGACATGGTTTAAAACTGTGGATGCAGCGCATTGGCAGTGCAAGGCTATAATGCCTTTACAAACATTTGAACCAGCTACTACACAGCCAGAGACTAAAGCTGGAGGTGTCTCGATTTACATCAAAAATAAATTTACCTCAAGGCTGGAAAAACAGGAGAATGCACTTGGGCTTCTCCATGTTCAAATCACCATAGAAAAAAATCTATACCATTCCCTTACAAGCTGCATGTATCCTCTGTGACCCAGGAAACCCATAACATGTATTTAAGCTTACTGGAAAAACTCATCACCCAACCCAATACGATATTCAAGGGAGACTTTAATTACCCCACTATTACCTAGGAATCATATATAAAAAATGTACAGGCACAGAGATTCCCAAATTTTGTAAAAACAAACTCTCTGTGCCAGACTGTCAATACACCAACCGGGAGCACAAACATAATGGATATAGTCCTCACCAATATGGGAGAGTGTTGAACATCCCCCTAATGTAATGCCCTCTCGGATAAGGTCAGACCACAAAACAGTCTCCTTTGAAGGCTAACTTCCTACTATTAAGTGATATCCTCGCAAACTTTCAAGCCTCCATCAACCCTGAGAACACTGCTGCCTATGCAGAACTGTTCACAGAAGCCCTACACAAGCATGTTAATAGCTGCATACAGGCAGCTGTGCCCACCAGGAAGAAGTACAGAACTAACTCAAAAAACAAGTCACTCTGGTAGAATCACATCATTAATAGACTGTATAACAGAAGGAAGAAATTTATGCCAAAAAATTAGCAAGAGTAGCACCCAGCAGGATAAAAGTACTCAAATTAAACAAACTCAGAGGCCAAATAAAGTATACCAAAGCCAGATTTGAGGTAAATTTGGTCTCCAAAGACCAAACCTCAAAGCATTCTTTCATTATGTCCGCAATCTCAAATGCAATACACAATTGTGTGAAGAGCTCATTGTTAAAGAAGCCAAATATACCGAGTCAGAAAATATAGCAAACCTACTGGCAGAATTCAAGGAATGCTGGAAACCACCACGAAATAAAATAAAATAAATTTATTGTTGAACAGAAACAAGCGCTTTCACGCAATGTAAATTGCGCTTCCTCAGGTTACAAATTACAAGAGTTAAATGGGTATCTTTTATAGTAAAGTATTAGTTTCCAATTATATAATTAAATCAAACAATGTATTGGTTAGCACATAATTACATAATTAGTAAAATTCAGCAGCAGTATAGCAACGATCTGGCTAGGTTTCAACCAAGAGCCAAAGTCTGAAAGCCACTTGAAAAGACACAATTAAAATTTTTAGAACATGGAAATGTTTGTGTAAATATATAGCTTATAATTGAATAAAACTTCAAAAGCAAACTAACATCAAACAATTAGCAGCATACCATCATGGTATCAATATATTTATGTTTGAAACATTTTACGGAAACTATGCCCATGTTTAGAAAGCTCGCACTAGGCTTATCACCATTAATTAATTTGCATAAAATACACTAAGCAATTTAGAGTTAATAAACGCTGGGATCTGTATCAGTCCGTACACCATTCCTGAGGAAATATTGCCCATATATGGCAAGTAGTGAAACCAAGATGTTGGTTTTATAAAAGTGTATTCTCATATAAGCACAACAAAAACGAAGCAATGTTAAGTGAATAGCTTCGTTCTTATACATAATGGTTAGCACACGATACTCACACTAAATGCCGCAATACGAAGCAGTATTAAACAAACAGCTTCTTTCTTTTAATGTGTTAGCAAGCACACGATGTTAACATTGCGTGCCTCAAACTACAATTACATGAGGCATAGAGTAATCATTTTAATTACATAAGAACTATTTCTAAGTGGTGGTCTCCCTTAAAATAAAATAAAATAGTCATAACCAGATTGAAAACAGCAAAGTCACTACTGGACTGCAACTAGGGAATAAAGAATAAAAAATAAAAAATACATGAAACAGATCAATACCATTTCATTTCCTATGTGCATTATCATTATTGAAACCTCCTATGCCATAATCACAATAGTAATGATAAGATGACATCATTTATTTGATGCCAAAAATGTTAACAGACTTTAAGGCATAATGTATAAAAATGTATATAAAGATATATAAAATAAACTAGTAAAATGAACCAATAAAAATAATAAGCCTGCTAAGGTCAGAGCAACAATATATAATTGTTTCTAAAATATAATATTTACGTGTCAAGATGACCAATACAATTATAGATAAACAATTTCATATTATTATATTTTCACTAAGATGCTTATTTCATTTAATCATTGGGAAATATTAGTAACAAAACAGCAAAATCAGGTGGGACCCAACAAGACTGGTCGGATATTAACGACTGTATTTAAGCCTGGTGGTATATGGGCTTTTAATTTTAGAATCCATCTGAGTTCGAAGGTTTCCAAGGTGTTCATATGGTCACCTTCCCTTCTATTCGGGTCTATTATTTGTAAGACCTGGAATACAAAGCTATGCTTGGGATAGATATTACAGTGCATGGCCAATGCATTGGTGTTACTATTTCTTCTTATCTCGTAGACATGATTGTAAATTCGATCTCTGAGTCTACGTGAAGTCAGGCCCACATAATAACTGTCACAAAGGTTGCAAGTAGCTAGATAGATGACATTTCTAGTATTACAGGTTGCATAAAACATACATTTTGTATTGAGTTCGACACTTAAGGCATTAGTACTATTCTTCTTGATAACATAACCACAAAGTGAACATTTTCCACAAGGAAATGTCCCTGTTTTCAATTGAGACCTAATATCAATAGATGTAATGTTAAGTTTTTCTTTACATAGCAACCTTTTCAAATTTAAACAGTTCATATACCTAAAGGCTGGTTTGTTACTAATTAGTTCTGACACTGTCTTATCTGATAGCAAAATTTTCCAATTGCCTTTCACTATATTGGTTAAATGCCGCACATCACTAGTGTACTTTATGTCATATTGTATTTTATGAGAGACACTCTTCATTATATTGGGTCTAAAAAATTTTTTCTGAGGGGTAATATCTTCCATAAAGCATTTCAACACTTCATCTATTAATTTCAATGGATAACTCCTAGCTAGAAAATATTCCTTTTGGATATTAATTAGGTCCAAAGCATCTGAGTGGTCACTACATATTCTCAAAATCCTACTGAATTGATTCCTTACTATATTAAAGAAAATATGACGAGGATGTAAACTATTATAGTGAAGGATCCCATTCTTCCAGCAGGCTTTTCTGTAAAGTGTCGTTGTGTGTAGAGCTCATTGTTAAAGAAGCCAAATATACCGAGTCAGAAAATATAGCAAACCCACTGGCAGACAAATTCAGCTCTAACTTTACAGTTCTTTCCCCCATAACCTCTCCTCAGAAAATACTATCAAATAAAATGCCCCCCTACTATCACTAGGGAACAGGTCCTCAATGCCCTCTCTGAAGGCAAAGAACACAGCATTAATGGGCTCAGACAATATACCAGGATGTCTTCTAAATAAAATGAAACATGACCTATCAGGCCCTCTGGAACTACTTTATAACTGTGCCCTACGAATGGAGAACAGCAACAGTCATCCTTCTGCACAAAGGTAGGCCATCCACAGACACTGAAAACTACAGACCAACAAGTTTAACTAGTTTGATATGCAAAGCCATAGAAAGAATTGCCATGGAAATGATCAATAGTGATACAGGAAAAGTTCAGCTGTGTACCTACCATAAATATAGATGTTAGAGTGTATTCACTGTTGCAGTCATTACACTTGGGTTATCCTGCTGGCAGGCTACCCGCAGTCGGCCTGAATTCCAAAGTCCTGGTCCGGCATCGGTTGCTGTCGCTTCTTCCCTGACATCAGTGCGCCAGGGGTATAAAAGATGCAGCTGACGCCATTTTCTTCAGTTTTTCTTGCCCCAGATGTCAGGTGCCCCCAAAAGGGTAGGCTAAAAATTCTGCTTATAAAAAAAGCATGCACTAACATAAACATTACCTTCATCTACAAGCAAATACACCACATAGGTTATATAGAATAGAGAAGTACAGATAAGTCCCGGCAATGAAAGGGGGGTGGTGGGAGGGTAACCTGGACTGCAACAGTGAATACACTCTAACATCTACATTTATGGTAGGTACACAACTGTACTATGTTCATCGTGTTTCACTGTTGCAGTCATTACACTTGGGTTAAATCCCAAAGCTGAGGTTGGGTGGCTGGGCCTAAATAGAATTAGGAGTGGCTATGAGGCCCTGCAGAACTGTAGTGGCAAAGCCTGCTCTGGATTTAGAGTAAAGAGGTAAGTGGTAGTGCTTTGTAAAAGTGTGCACTGAAGTCCAAGTTGCAGCCTCCAAAACATCCTTGGTTGGTACTGCTCTGAGGAAGGCTGCTGAAATGGCTGCTGCTCTGGTTGAATGTGGCCTAATGCCCTTAGGCACTGATTTGCCATGTTGTGAATAGCAGAAACGAATGCAGTGGCCTATCCATTTTGAAATAGTCTGCTTTGAGATAGCCTTTCCTTGTGATCCTGCTGCATATGCCACTAAAAGTTGCTCAGTCTTTCTGAAAGCTTTAGTTTTGTCCAAGTAGAAGCGTAGCTGTCTGTGTATGTCCAAAGAATGCAGAAGTCTCTCCCCTTTATTCTGTGGGTTTGGATAAAAAGTAGGCAAATGAATGGTTTGGTTAAGAGCCACACTGGACACTACCTTAGGCATAAATAAGAAGTTATGTACCTACCATAACGTTCCATGTTAGTTGTTGTCTTCTCTCCTTCTTTCTTGCTGGATGGGTTCAGAGCCGATCCTCGGCTCCGACTCGGCCAATACTAAAGCTCGAGAGCTAATTCAACCGACTCGAGGCTCCCCTATATCCCACAATGCTAGGCGGTAACTACTCAGATCTCATTTGATAGCTAATGCTAGGCGGTAACTACTCAGATCTCGTTTGATAGCTAAACCAAGCAGTTCTGGTCTCCACAGTATGGAGAAGAGAGAAAAAGAACCCACCTCTACATAAACCTGTATGTAAGCTACCACAAACATAAAAGGGAGAATAGAGGTGGTAGAACATGTGGGAAGGAAAACCCCAATGGAAGATCCCAAAAATTCCTATCGGTCTGTCCAGGCTAGGGGGAAGGAGGGGACGAAGAAAGAAGGCGAAGAAGACAACTAACATGGAACGTTATGGTAGGTACATAACTTCTTAATGTTAAGTTGTCAATCTCGCCTTCATTCTTGCTGGATGGGACCGCGTACCTAGCACCTTATCCCGGGTGGCCTATCGGAACAGACTCTTGAGAACAGTTTTCTGGAGGCCATATCCAATTTGTAATGTAAAATAAAGGTATGAGGAGAAGCCCATGTGGCTGCTGCACAAATGGAATCTATTGGCAGCCTGTCCTGAAAAGCTACAGATGTAGCTTATGCCCTAGTTGAATGAGCTTTAGGTCTTGAGGCAGTTTTTGATGTCTGATTTCATAGATGAAGGTAATTATAGAGGTAAGCCATCTTGAAAGGGACACTTTAGTAACTGGAAGGCCCAATTTCCCTTCCGCATAAGACAGGAAAAGCTGATCAGATTTCCTGAACTGTTTAGTCCTGTCTAAATAATATCTAAGTTGGCGGTGAACATCTAGAAAATGTAACTTTTGTTCTGACCTGTTGGAATAATCAGGGAAGAAGACGGGGAGATCAATCGTCTGGTTTAGGTTTGCCTCAGAGGAAACCTTAGGTAAGAAGGACGGATTAGTCCGGAGGGACACCCTGTCTTTATGGAAAACTATGTAAGGAGGACGACTGCACAGAGCATGAAGTTCAGATACCCTTCTAGCTGAAGTTATGGCTACTAGAAAAAGTGTTTTCCATGAGAGCAACTTAAGAGGGCATGAAGCCGCTGGTTCGAAGGGGGGGGGGATCAAGGATGCTAGGACCAAATTCAAGTCCCATTGAGGTGGGGGATCTTTGATTGGGGGCTTGAGCAGAAAAACACCTCTTAAAAAGGCTTTGCAGAGCTTATGGGACATGATACTGGAGTCGGAGACACCTACATGAAAGTTAGATATAGCAGCTAGTTGTACTCTAATGGTAGATGAGGAAGAGCCTAAATGAAAGAGCTCTGCCAGAAAGTCTAGGATAGACTGGATAGGTGCAGTGAAGGGGTCTATATTTTTTGATGCTGCCCAGAAGGAAAAACGTTTCCACTTACTATTATAAATCTTCCTGGTAGAAGACTTGTTTGAGGCTATCAGGATGTTACGGACCGAATGAGAGATTAAGGGAAGCCTGGCTAGGGTAGGAATCGGAGAAACCATGCTGTGTGGTTGAGAGATTGAAGGGAGTGGTGCAGCTGGCCCGACTGGTGGGTCAAAAGATCTGGCACCGGGTCCAGATGCCAAGGCTGCTCCAACAGGTAATGATGGAGGAACGGAAACCATATCTGTCGAGGCCAGTAAGGGGCAATGAGGATCATTGTAACTCTCAAGGCGATAGCTTTCTGAATTAATTGAGATATCAGTGGAAAGGGGGGGAAAGCATACAGAAGTCCCCGGGGCCAATCGTGGACTAGAGCGTATCTGGTGGGATGGCCTGGTAACGGGAAGAGAGTGAAGTCGTGACACTTGCTGTTTTGGGGAGTAGCAAAAAGATCGCAGCAAGGCTGGCCCCATCTTTGGAAGACTTCTTCCAGCACTGATTTCTTTAGAGACCACTCGTGGGGCATGAGAATGGCCTTGCTCAACTTGTCCGCAATCACGTTGGACTTCCCGGGAATGTGCGTTGCTATCAGAAAACGCTGAGAAGAAATCGCCCACCGCCAAAGTCTGAGTGCCTCTCGACATAAGGGGTAGGACTTGGTTCCGCCCTGTTTGTTGATGTACCACACTACGGACATGTTGTCCGTCTGAATTGCAATAGTCCCTGTGGGAAGAGAGTCCTGAAGGGCTTGCAACGCTAAAAGCACTGCTCTCATCTCTAAGACATTTATGTGCAAGTGGCACTCGAAAGGTTGCCACGTGCCCTGGACTGTCTTGCCCTGATAATGCCCCCCCCACCCGATCAGGGAGGCGTCCGTTGTCACCGTGGCGATTGGGGGGTGGGGGGGATGAAGGGTCTGCCCTGGAGAACTTGAGGTGGTGTGATCCACCAAGACAGGTGATTCTTGCATGATTGAGTTATTAGGATGATGTGAGACATTGGGAGCTGTTGGAAGGACCATTGAGTAAACAGCATCCACTGGAGGATCCGCATGTGGAAACGAGCTAAGGGGAGAAGTGTGATAGTAGCTGCCATGAGTCCTAATACCTTCAAGACTACCCTGGCTTTGACCTTGTTGCATTGAAGTAGAAGGTAAACTTGTTTGCGGATATCTATCACTCTTTGCTCTGTAAGTCTGGCGGAAAGATTGAGTGTGTCTAAGGTGGCACTTATAAAGGTAATAGATTGACAAGGCGACAAGGCAGATTTTTCGAAATTTATTGAAATGCCTAGAGCTTGGCAAGTTTGGATGGTGAAGTCTCTGGATAGAAGCAGTTGATGTCTGGTGGTGGCGGTAAGGAGCCAATCGTCCAAATATGGAAACACCTGGAATCCTTGACGTCTCAAGTGAGCCGCGACCACTGCCATGCATTTGGTAAACACGGGGGGGGGGGGGGCTGTAGTGAGACCAAAGGGCAGGGCTCTGAACTGGTAGTGACTGGCTCCCAGCCTGAAGCGGAGAAACCTCCTGGAGCGTCTGTGCATTTTGATATGGTAGTACGCATCCTGAAGGTCTATCGAGCACATCCAATTGTCCTGACCCAAGAAGGGTAGAATGGACTGTAGCGTGACCATCCGCAATTTTGTTTTTTTGATATAATTGTTTAACTTGCTGAGATCCAGTATTGGTCTCCAGTCCCCTGTTTTTTTGGTACCAAAAAGAATTTGGAGTAGATTCCGGATCCTTGCTGGTCTGCTGGGACTGGTTGGATAGCTCTTTTTGACAGCAGCTTTGATATTTCTAATGCTGCTTGTTCCCTTAGACTGGGTAGAACGTCTGGAAGGGATCCTTTGGGTTGGGATGGGATGTGAATAAAGGGAATTTTGTAACCCTCGGATATGATTGACTGTACCCATTTGTCTTGAGTGAGGGAAAGTCAGGCTTTTGGGTACAGTGATAATCTTCCCCCGACTGCCTCCGAAGGTGGACAGCCGGGCAGCTCCTCAGGGATGCTGAAAGGGTTTATCAGAGAAAGTTTCTCTGCTACCCTGGTTTTGCGGACCTCCTCTGCCCCTAGGGCGGCATCTATTGTTATTCCCCATCTGAGGGGAATCGACCTTGTGCATCAGATGAGACTCCCTGAGGTTTGCGGAACCACATTTTTCCTCCCTTCTGACCTTTTGGATAAGGTCTAGAAGGGGTAGAAAAACGGACTCCCACGGCAGAGAGAGTCTTACCTTCCTGCTCGCACCTAGTCAATGTATCCTTCACCTGAGGACCAAACAATGTTGAGCCATCAAAGGGGGAATTCGTGAAGGACGCTTTGAAAGGGTCCGCAAAATTGCAAAGCCGCATCCAGGCGTGACGTCGTAAAGCTACACCTGTGCCTGCGGCCCTACTCGCCCCATCAGCAGCATATGAGATAAGCCGCATGGAGAAGTTGACAATCGAATTCAGGGTTGCCAACTGGGAGTTCATTTTGTCTTGGAACCCCTCAGCTGTTGGATCCTGCATGGCCTCACCCATATCCTTGAGCAAATCTCTCTGGAGACGGGTGAAGTGACACAAGTAGTTCAGCGACCGCATTGAAAAGGTCACTGATGAAAACATACGCTTACCGTACCTGTCCATGGTCCTAGACTCCTTATTAGGAGGATGGACAGGTACCGAAGGATCGGCTAACTCCTTCTTAGTGGCTGCGACCACCACCATGGCATAAACAGAGACACCTTTAGATAGAAACTCTTTCTCCTTAGGGGCAGTAATAAATTTTGACGGCCTCCTTGGGGTAGGTTCCACTGAATCAGGGGCCGTCCAAGCCTTCCTTGCCACCACTTCCATAAGGGGGTCAAAGGGAGGGGACACCCAGGAGGTGGAAGGGCGAGAGCCAAACGCCTCAAGGTAAACAGACTCGTCCTCTGAAGGGTTAAAGGCGGGCCAGTTCCCCCTCTGTTTCAGGATTTCAAGGATGTCAGCAAAAGAGACATCCTCAGAGGGGGACTGAGGGGAACCTTCAGATTCCTCCAAGTCAGTGTCAGAGGTGATAAGACTCAGGGGAGTCAATGTGTTTCCTCTTGCACTGTCTCTTCCGAGGAGGTTCTCCTACCGGATCAGGAGAGGCCTCGGAAGAGGAGGAAATTCCCAATGGGGAAACCGGAGGAGCTGGCTCTCTGCGGTCTGATACAAGGGGATGGGTAGAAACCACCGCAGGCACTGAAGAGGGAGGAGCTGACGGAGCCGACTGTGGAGTAGACACTGGGTCTAGCACGCTCCGCATGACCAACCAATAAACCTGAGTAGCACTTCGTATAACTATTGAATAATCCAAAAAAGTGCCAGGGATCGTTGAACCACAGTTCGCAAAGTTTATTCCAAAAAATGAATTAAGAGGACACGAAAATTATATAGCAACCAACAGTATACAAAATTGGATGACATTCATTAGATTAATTATCCATAGAAATCTCTCTATTAAAATTCATATGAACAAATCACCTTGCATGTTTCATGAATATTAATGTCTATCTTCATTAAAGTGCTTGTTATGATTAAAAAACGCATGACCTCGAAGGCGCCCCTATCAGCCAAGGCCGGAGGTCCCCGCTCAGAGGAGACAAGGACCCCCCCAGCACCGACAGGGACGGCTCAGAGGCCGATGTCGGAGCCGAACTCACCAGCGCCGACGCCCCGAGAGGGAGAACGGGGTCGGACAAGGGTCCGATGCCACTCGCCCCCTCGGAGCTGACGAGGGAAGCCCGGCGCCGAGATCCCTCCAAGGAGGAAATCGGAGCAGACGACGGAGCCGAAAGGGAAGGTATCGGCTCCAAAGCACCGACAGCCACGGCTCCGATGAGCCCCGGCTCCGAACTCAAAGAAGTCGGAGGAGGAATAAAATCAGGGATGGAAATAGCCGCTGACTGTTGAGTAGGGCTATGCAGCATTTGGGCCAGTGCCTCGGACTTGAGATGTCTACTCACCACCCTTTGTAAGTCATGGTTGGACAGCCTGGAGGACCGAGAGGAATGAGACCTATGGCTCCGCTCCGACAGAAGAGGGGATCCTGGAGCAGAGTGGATGGAGCCGATGGAAGGGGACCTAGACCTCTTCTTTGAAGGTGGCTCCGATAAGCCTATCGGAGCCAACTAAGTCTTGACAACCTCGGCTCCAGCCGGAGCCGAGGTAACGGTATGAGATTTCGAAACATCGGCGCCAGCCGAAGCCGATGTCGAAGCAGCTTTAATGCTTCCAGGAGACGGCTCTGAAGCTGGAGCCGACGGCCTGGAAGTCTTAGAAGGCTTCCCCGACGCAGACTGGGTAGGGGGGCCTTCAGGCTTTAACAAGCCTCGGAGAATTAACTTGTTTTTGCGTTCATGCAGGACTCTAGGGCTGAATGCATGGCAAACAGCACATGAGTCCTGCAGGTGCAAAGGTCCCAGGCAATAGACACAAGAAGTGTGACCGTCTGTCAGAGACATTTTCTGACAGCACGAATCACACTTCTTGAAGCCTGAGACCTTGGAGTCTTTAGACATCCTGAAAAGCTGTGTGAAAAAAAAACACAAACACAACACACAGACACACCCTTTAACCAAATAAAAATCCAGTCACACTGAAGGACAGGGAAAAAAGAGGGAGTGGGCCAAAGGCTTAAAAGTTAAAAAGGGGATAAAACGGGAATTCTAACACAAGGGGGACCCGATTTAAACTAAGGGAATACTCTGTATAAAAACTAAACTAAATAGAAAAAAATAGGGGTAGAATTTGAAGTTTTTAAACAAGAAAATTTACTAACCTGCCAGAGCCGGTAGAAGAAGCACCTCGTCAGCTAAGCGGTAAACGAGATCTAAGTAGTTACCGCCTAGCATTGTGGGATATAGGGGAGCCTCGAGCCGGTGGAATTAGCTCTCGAGCTTTAGTATTGGCCGAGTCGGAGGCGAGGATCGGCTCCGAACACATCCAGCAAGAATGAAGGCGAGATTGACAACTTAACATTGTTGGGTTCGTCCTTAGAGAAACCCTGTCCGGATGGAAAATAATAAAAGGTTCCACAGCCATTAATGCCTGTAACTCAAGACTCTTCTTGCTGAAGTTATTGCTAGGAGCAGAGCTGTTTTCCATGATAAGAATTTTATCTCAGCTGTATTGGCTGGCTCAAAAGGAGCTTTTCCAAGACAAAATTGAAGTCCCATGTAGGTATCGGTGCTCTCCTTGGAGGTCTTATGTTTTTGGCCCCTCTGAGGTACTGCCTTAGCAGTGGATGTGAAAAAATAGGTGGTTCTGTATTGTAATGAGCTGAAATGGCAGAGGCATGGATCTTAATTGAGGAGAAGGATAGGCCTTTGTCCAGCATCTCAGTTAGGTATTGTAAAATCTGAGGAATATTTGGAACAAGCGTGTCAGTTCCTTGTGCCTGGGTCCAAGCACAGAATCTCTTCCATTTTTCTGCATAAGAATTTCTGGTGCTGGACCTCCTGGCCTCCAAAATAACATCCATAACTGCTTTAGAGACAGGTGTGTTCTGAGTGGTTATATTATCCGCCATGCAGCCAGATTTAGGGTTCTGAGTTGGCTGTGCAGGATCCGATTGTTTTGCTGGGTCAGTAGATGAGGAATTTGAGGTAAAGTCCAGGCTGGGCCTTGGGACAAGCTCTTTAGGATTGGATACCAGTGCTGGCGTGGCCAGTCTGGGGCAATCAGTATAATTTTTGGCTTCTCTTGTCGGACCTTTAGGAGTAACTTGGGAAGGAGAGGCAGTGGAGGAAAGGCATATACTGTAAGGGTTTTCCAGCTGAATGATAGAGCATCCACCTTCCATGCTTGTTTGTGATAAGTCCTTGTGCAGAATCTCTGTAGTTGGCAGTTGTGAGGGGAGGCAAATAGATCTATGTCTGGGCATCCCCATATCCTTGTTATCATGCTGAAGACTTGTGGATCTAGTTTCCACTCATGAGGGTCCATGAGGTTTCTGCTTAGTTTGTCTGCCAGAGTATTTGTCTTTCCTGGCAGGAATTGTGCTTGCAGGTGCATTTGATAAGTCAATGCTGTGTTCCACAAAGACATGGCTTGTCTGCAGAGGGGGGTAGGAATGTGTGCCCCCTTGCTTGTTTATGTACCACATGACTGTAGTATTGTCCGTCTTTATCAGCAGTTGTCCTGGATAGAGTAGGTCCTTGAAGGCTGTCAGGGCATTCTGTACAGCTAGCATCTATTTTTGATCGATATGAAGATGCACTTGGTTTGCGGGCCACGTGCCCTGAATACATTTTACTGCCATGTGGCCCCCCCAAGCATAATCCGATGCATCTGTTGTTAGTGTCTGCCTGGCTGTGGGTAAAGTGAATGGCTGTCCCTTGTTGTGGTGACAGGCCAGTGCCCACCATCGAAACTCCTGTTGCAGGCAGGGAATGAGGGTAATTAATGTTTCCAGGCTGCGGAAATGTTTAGTCCAAACACTTTTTAGATACCATTGTAGCTTCCTCATATGCAGTCTTGCATATGGAATTAGCAGAATGCAGGATGCCATGAAGCCCAAAGCCTGCAGAATTTTTCTTGCAGGTAACTGGGTCTTTTGTTGCAATCTTTTCGAAGAAGTCAGTTGCCTTTGTATGTCTGGCGTGAGATAAGCCACCTGGGCAGTTGTATTTAAGCTTGCACCCAGGAATATTATCTCTTGAGAGGGTACTAGTTTTGATTTATTTTCGTTTACTATGTACCCTAGGCAAATTAGTAATCTTTTTACAAACGCCAGATGCTTCAGTAGAATGTCCTTGCTCTCTGCTTGAATAAGGCAGTCGTCCAAGTAGGGATATATTTGAATTCCTCTTTGTCTGCAAAATACAATTACTGGTGCCAGGTATTCTGTGAAGACCCTGGGCGCAGTATATAAGCCAAAGGGCAGTGCAGAGAATTGGTAGTGCATTGAGCCAGCTATGAATCTGAGGTATCTTCTGCAAGATTGTCTGATAGGGACATGCAGGTATGCCTCTTTGGAGGTCCAAAGTTACAAGCCAAGCCTTCTTGCCCAGCATGGGCAGAAGCTGCTGCAGTGTCAACATTTTGAATTTTGGAATGTCCAGAAAAGTGTTTAGAATAGACAGGTCCAGTATTGGTCTCCAGGCTTTGTCCTTTCTGGGTACCAAGAAAAGTCTTGAGTAAAATCCTTGTCCCTGCTCTTGCTGTGGTACTTGCTGAATAGCCCTCATGTCCATGAGAGATGAAATTTGCTTTTGTGCCTCTGCCCACTGATTGTGTGGCAGGTCTGTCATACCTTTTGTCTTTGGAAGGGTGTGAAAGTGGAACCTGTAGCCCTGAGAAACGATATTCAAGACGCATTTGTCCTGGGTGATCATGTGCCAATTTTGTGAAAAAAGTGCTAGCTTTCTCCCTAAGGGTGCTGCCAAAAGATAAGTGCTTGGCATTGGCAGTGGAAAGTCATTGGGACTGTTTCCTATATGGCTGTGATTTGTCTTCTCCACTTTTGGAGGTAGAAGCACCCCATTGTTTAGGCCTGTATGAGCCTTGGGGCTGAGATCTGCCTCTAGGGCGTCTGTATCTGCCTCTTTGTGGCTTGTCTGACACTGGAAAGGACCAGTTCTTAGAAGGCCAGTTCCTGCTAAATCTGGGTGGCTGTACCTGTAAAAAATCCTTTATTGTCTGCATAGATTTCGCTTTATCCTCCATTTTCTTTAACACCTCTTCTGCCTTAACACCAAACAAAGTATCATGCTGTAATGGAGCATCCAATAATTTTGCTTTAACATGATCAGGCAGATTCTGTTCCTTTAACCAAGCATGCCTTCTAATGACAGAGCCTGTAACAGCGGCCCTGCAAGAGGCCTCCAGTGAATCAAAACCACACTGCAAAGTATGCTTTCCCACTTGTTCAGCTGCATGCAATAAATCCTGCATTTCCTTGTTTTCAGAAAATTCAGAATTTGTCAACATTTTCTGTTTTAGCAGTGACATTAAGTATTGCTGATATTTAAGCATATGAAACTGACAATTTAAAGCCCTTACAGCCAAGGTAGCAGAGGTGTAAACTTTTTCCCCCCATCTGTCCAGTGCTCTAGAATCCCTATTAGAGGGGACAGGGTTTTTTGCAGTGGAAGCCTTGACCCCTTTGGGACCCAGAGATATAGTTTCTGGGTCAGCAGCAGGGTTTTTATATAGAAATGTATGTGACTCTGGAACCCTGTAGTACCTGTCTGGCTTAATGGGTGCAGGGGGTAAAGAGTCAGGAGACAGGCCGGACTCTGAAAATACATCTACAATGTCTAGTACAGGTGGAATAGCAAGAGGTCTGTGCTGAGGCAGTAAAAGAAAATCTCTGAGCATTTTCTTAGATTCTGAGTAATCTTGGATCTCCCAGTGAAAATACTCCCTCGTGGTATGCAGGGTTTCCCCAAAAGAATAGTCCTCAGGAGGAGAGGCTGAAGGAATAGATTCTTCAGCATCAGAATCCTCATAGAGAGGAAGAGAGTATCCCTGTTCTGAAGAGGAGACTGAGGAAATGGAAACCTGATCAGAAGAATCATACTCAGTGTCTTGCCTAGGCCTCTTATCAGGAGGGGGATGGGAACCCCTGATCAAAGTAATTAGGTCTTCGGCCATTTTAAGCATCTGTTTTTTAGGCATGGAAGGCTGTCCAGGAGAATACTGTACTTGTTTCTTTGTCTTTAAGGCTGTTTTAGTCTTTGCCTTGGAAGCTGAGGTTGGCTTGATATATAACTGTGTAGGTCTGAAAACACACTCAGAAGCCGATGCCTGCTCAGCGGCTCTGGACCCATCTGAGGGAATAGTTTCCGAAGGTCCAATACCTTGAGTATCCAGAGGCCTAGTTGTCTCCACGTGGGAGTCGGAAGCGGCCTATGGCTCTGAGGTAGCGGGTGTCAGGGGCTGCGAAAGCGCCTCACTGAGAACCGGCGACTGGCCTAGCAGAGGCCTCATCATTTGGACCTCGGATGCCTGTCCTTTTCCTTTTTATGAACTCCGGTCATCGGCTGCTCCGATGGCATTATATAATTAAACCTTCGGCCAAAGTAATGAAAGGCAAAATCGTACCAACGCTTAATAGTGCGTTGGTTAAATCTAGTACAAAACCGACAGCTAGCAACGTTGTGGTCAGGGCCTATTCAAGGAATACAAGAATGAAAATCCTTGAGGTATTTGCTTCCCACAAGATATACAATTGTTAACTTTTTCTGACATCGGTCTGGAGCAAGAAAAAAAAGTTTCCCCAACGGGGTACTTAGCTTTAATGAAGACTTCGGATCTGAAATTAGATTTCGAAAATCTCAGGAGTCGGCCGACCGGCACTTGCGAACTGCTTTTGCTTCGGGCACTGCGCGGCAAGAAAGACTGAAGAAAATGCCGTCGGCTACATCTTTTATACCCCTGGTGCATTGACGTCAGGGAAGAGGCGACAGCAACCAACGCCGGACCAGGACTTTGGAATTCAGGCCGACTGCGGGTAGCCTGCCAGCAGGATAACCCAAGTGTAATGACTGCAACAGTGAAACACAATGGAACCAACCCAATTTGGTTTTGTCAAAGGCAGGCCATGCCTACTCAGCATGGTGGACTTCTTTGAGGTGGTCAACAAAGCAATGAATGAGGGCAAAATAGTTTACATTGCCTACCTTGATCTGACCATAACATTTGACACAATGCTTTATTTGGGCATTGTAAACAAATACAAGAGGTTAGGTATAAAGCCTTATGTCACATGGTGGAGAGTCAGCTGGCTCACAGACAGGACCAGACAGGACCCAGGAAGTTAGAATTGGAGAGTCCATCTCTACAAAGAAGCCAGTCACAAGCTGAGATCCACAGAAATCGGTCCTGGGACCACTTCTTTTTGGTACTTCTCTGAAGTCAAGGCCAATGTCAAGAGCCTCTGGCTGACAAAATTTGCAAATAATTGCAAAGTGAGAGCAGTCACAGAATCCCCCCCCCCCCCCAGACACAAATGATCTCCAGAAAAGGCTGACAGACAAATTATTTGTGTCAGAGCCATGGATTAAAATTAAATGCCAAGAAATTCATAATGGTATCCTTCCGGAAGTCATCCATCCCTGATAACTAGCATACTGACAACGCACTCTTAACTGTCAACCCAACAGTCAGGAACTTGGAGAGACACACAGACAGTAATCTAGCCAGTGATCATCACACACCTGCAGTAGTGAGGAAATCATTCTACATTGTGCAACTTATAAGCAAAGATATAGCATCTAGGTCCAAAGAGGCCATTGTTCCATGTATTCAGTATTCATCAGGCCTATCATGGAGAAAAGTGTCCCTGTTGGTATATACCTAACCAGGCACATCCAACTGGAATGTCCATAGAAGTTCCTCACTAAAGGAATACGGGGTGTAATTAACATGTCTTATGCAGACCCCCTCAAAGCTCTATCCATGTACTCTTGTCTCCTACAGACTGTTAAGGGGAGATTTATGCCTGGCATACAAGGCATTGTCAAACCACACCCTGCTTGACCTCCTGCATATCCACAAAACAAACAGCACCATAATTACCCATTCCAATGACTTAGACCATGCTTGTGGTATAAATAGGACTTGCTAGACAGACAGATAAGTATCTCAGAGATTAGCCCTTCTCTGTAGCAGGTTCCCATGCATGTGATGCAGAGTTCCTCTTTAACCCACTTCAAGTACAACTTAATCCCTGGTTTGGCACCTATGTCTGTAATGGACAAAGGCAACCTGTAAATGGTTCATCTTCCAGGCCCCTGCTTACACTTATCAAGGATATCAGAACTTGTCAGAGATTTGAGATGCATGGCTACACTTAAAAAGGCCTCTGTAGTCATTAGCCTAGTGCACAACAATGAAGACACACACACTCTAACTGGGACAGAACACCGATTCATCTGGCAAATTTTCAGGCACAGCTCAGGGGAAAAATAATATACACATTTACCTGTTTAGTGAAAACAAAGCTGCTGGATTTGATCTCAGGTCTCATGTGCAGCCCCATTCACACTCATTATGCTGTTTATGAGATTATACTGATGGCCATGGCCTGCTCAAGATTATTAACTCTGAGCAAGCCATATGGCATAAGGCTTTGACTTTAAATGATACACACTTTGCTCATTTTAAGAACACATGGTAACTACCCCAAACAAAGAAGATAACAGAATGCAGCTAGTACACAAGCTATTAGTACTCAAATCCAGATTACCACTGATCAATACATAATCCATGGGTCATTCCAACATTTAAGTTCAGCCATTCTGTATCCACTAAGTCCACATTCCTCATCTACTGCTTTAATGCCAAGAACAAGAATGGTGATATATATGCCAAGCTAGAACAAAGAAAAACTTACAAAATTAAACACAAAAAATAAAAAACAAACTTGCAAGGCAACTGGGAAAAAAAAAAAACGAGGCAAGAAGTGATATTTGAACACTTTCATTCTTTATTCAATGTAAGAACTTCATCAGAATGAAATAATAGTGTACAGTTTCAAGTTGTATAGCAAAAAATACAAAAAAGCACCGCTTCCACCAATCAAGCGAAGTACAAGTAGTCAGTATATCAACCACGTAAGACAGCCAATCAGTAGAAAGACCTGTACAGAGAGGCAAGACGGTTGGCATTCATTGAGAAATCTGAGCAAGCAGTAATGAAACATTCATAAAATGCACGAAAACTCAAGTAGAACTGTGAAATACAAACAAATGATGAACCAAAAAATTAATAATTAATGAAACCATCTGAGTGCACATTTTAATTTCAAGTTGTCGTTTTAAGCCTGGTTCGGAATCAGCCCAAAGTCTGAGTTGCTATTGGAGTTCCCTGACTTTTAAGTTATTATAGTCACCAAAAAAGGCATCAGTTTGTTCTAATACCATAAATTTGAACATTTCAAAGACGCTACATAATTCTGCATGTCTCTCTACAGCACTATTAGGATCTCTGTGTCGAGCAGCAGCTAAATGCTCTTTTTTTCCATCAGAAAGCTTTTGGGTGGGGCGTGGCCAAGATGTCAGAGAGATAACAGCACTTTTTTGATGCTCTGCTTAATAGAAATTTCTCTGACAGGAAATTTTCTTAATATTATTTTAAAAACATCTAAGTTTTCTTTCACCTATATATTTAGATACAGTGGATTATTTTTTTCTACAAATATTTCAATTTTGGTGAATAGAAAGTTAATTACATCCTGTCAGAAGTACAGCAGCTGAATATAACAGACTCTCTCAGCCATGAGTCATCCAAAAGCATCTCTCCAGGAAACTTCCATGAAGAAAGAATTACAAACAATAATATCTAGTATTAAAGATCTTTCCATGAAAATGGACAATTTAGAAAAAATCATGGAAAACATGAAGAAAGAAAATAGAAAGCAGATTGAAGAATTCAAGGAGATAATTACAAGACACACAGACCAGATAACAGAAATTGAAGAATCTCTTAATGAAATAGACGGAAGACAACATGAAAATGATAATCAGATTGACTTCTTACTAAAGCAAAACACTGCACTTTCAGATAAAGTGGAGGACCTAGAATCAAGGTCACGAAGAAATAATATTAGAATATACGGCATACCTGAAAAAATGGAAGGAAATAACATAATACAGTTCTTGAATGACTGGTTGCCTAAGACACTAAACCTACCTGAATCTCTCTCAAGATAGAGAGAGCTCACAGGTCATTGTCAAATATGTCTGTGTCAAAAAATTCAAATGCTTCAAGATCCATTATTGTAAAATTTTTATCATCTCAAGACAAGGACTTAATCCTGAGAACAGCGTGGGCAAGTAATCCTATACAAATTAATGGTCTAAACATAAGATTTGACAATGACTATACCTCTACTATAATAACTAAAAGAAAAGCCTGCATTCCTCTCATTAAAAATCTGAAGAAAGCTGAAATTAAAGCACAAATCATTTTTCCTGCCAGAATTAAAATACATCTATCTGAAGGAATAAAAATATTTAATAATCTTGATGACGCCTCTGAATATGTGAAAAAGAATACGATTTTGGAAAATACTGAAGATATGGACATCTCATTACCTAGTTTAAAAAGGCAGGCAACAAATGGAAAAATGTTATCGATTGATAAAACAAGCAAGAAGCTTAAGGGTAAATAATACAAATGAAGCTCTTCCACAATCCCTTCAAATCCCAAAATTTTCGTGCTATAAATCACCTACTTCTGGGGAAAAACATACATGTTAAGGTAAAAATCATTTAATATTTATTCAGTATGCTTATTTATTTTTTATTTATTTGCTATTTAAAAGCCTTTAACACAAATACGCTAGAATGTTAAACATAGATGTTAAAATTCTAAATCTTCCCGTGACAGAGTGTATTATTAGTTGACAACTACATAGGGGCAATGTAGCAATACCATAGAAATATTGGTTAAAACAAGAACCCCCTTAATACTGGATACTGTATGTGTATTAGATTCCGATAAGTGAAATGAAAGCTCCCCATCTCAGTGCAATTAAATTAAAGTGTAGCCCCTTTTTTGCATCAGTGGGCTTTCTCTCCTGTTAAATGTCATGTTATGCTTGGGTCCTTTTAGATATAACGGATATAACTTAATTTGACTTGTTCTAAATAGTTTAAAAGGTATTGGAAATTGTTCTTTATCATAATAGAGAAAATAGTTTTCTTTCTAAGAATCCATCATGACATGTAAAAATACATTCTCATACACTTGAGAGGTTTGTGTCTTTACTAAATGTGGTTTGTGGGTCCATCTGCTGACGGAGAGGGAAAAGGAGAGGTATTTTCTGATGAAAGCTGGTGGAGTGTGTGTTGCAGTGACAGGAGGGTTTGTGTGCTTGATATCGGATACATTGGCCAGTAAAATTGATAGTTACAGAGAATTTTATATCTATATAAAACGGGGCAAAGCTGTTTTTTTTATTGTACTTCATATATATGCTTTTTGAGTAACATATTCTGTTTTTCTTTTCTCTCACAAAATGCACATCACGAGTATCTCGTGAACAGTTATCATAGCTTGCTGCAGATTCCCTAGTGCGAGCTTCTAACTGCCAAAATTCAAATGTTAAAGGAGAAGGAAAGAAAAAAATAAAGAAGGCTGTTGCCTCGAGACTTCTTGGAGAGATCTTCTTTGTAATACAAGAAACTTATGCATGTACTCTCTCGAAGTCTCTTTTGTCATATGAACTTTGGTTACGTATTCACGTTACCAGAAATCTTCACATGAAAATAAGAAAAAGAAAACGGAACAACTGAACAACTGCATACAAAGAGCGATAAAGAAAAATATATTAAAAACATAGACATATATAAAAGTCCTTTTTACTAAACTAATGTTGATGCCTATATTGTTCCCTTCATAATAAGTTTTCTGATGACGTGTTTTACAAAGTAGTTTACACTTGATCATTAGTTGGCAGCTGTAGCTAACAGATACAGTGAAAACATAGACTAGATCATCTGATCCTTTTTGGTTAGCAGAGCAGAAAGCGGCATATGCAGTGGTTATAAAGTCACTAAAATACATTATCTACTGGGGGTTAATGTGTTTTTATTATTTTTAAAGTAGATTTTGGGACAGCTATGTATTTTCTCTGCTTTCATCTTGATATCTTCGTCCCCAATCTTATTGATTATATGAGTTGTTGGATGATGGCAATACTGCTGGAATGGGGAAGCCAAAGCTGTAGACAGACCATTACAATAAATAAAAATTCTGTTATAAAAGGGTGAAATAATATATTAGGGCAGGCAAAATTCCGGATCTAAAGAAAAGGAGACAGTTCTGCTTAGAGAACGATCTTAGTTGTTACTGAAGTGATGCTTTTGCCTCACTAGTCAGTGATAGTAGTAGAAGACTGTTAGGGGGTGGTGTAGAGTGGGGATGGCTACTCTTGACTTATAGTTACTACTTTCATCAGGACATGAGGACAGTTGTTATTTCCAAAGGTAGCCTTTACTTTTTAACTGCTTTTCTAATTAATAGTTTGCATTATGTTAGATTTATAGTGAATGGTGAAATTGGGATCTACTTAATCCACCTCCAGCTACATAAGTGCATACTACAATCTGACATTTTCACTAATATTCATAAAATATTGAATGTTTTACTGTCTGTAGACTACATTTTCCAGCAAAAGATATACTGCACGTTAACCACTGCCACTAAATGAAAAAAATATTGGTAAAATTTGTTAATGTATTTTGTTAAAAAGGACAACTTAAGGGAACACATTATTACTATAACCTCTAAAACTGAAGTGTCTTTGAAGGTTAAAAGCTGTGACTTCATTATATATTTTTATCAACATCAAGCTACACTACATAGTTTCTTTAGACTCACATCTTTGGAAAGAAAAGCTAATGTTTTTGATGATTACACAGATCTATATACCTACATAGATATTTGTGCAACTAAAATATTACCTTCTCATATAAAAAAATCTCATTAGTACCTCTTTATTTTAAATATCTTTAATACCTTAAGAAATTATTTAAGGTTAATCAGATATTTTTTTTTAGGGGAAAAAAAACTGGTAATTTTATATCTTATATAAAAGGAAAGCCTATAGGCTATATATTAATATGCTGATTCTATAGTAAATATTAACACTGTTGTGATTTCACAGACAAGTTCATACTGGAATGTTTTGTTACATGATAAATTTTGTTATTTTTATACATAAACTTCTTTACTGAATTCCTGGTTAAGTAGGTTTTGATCTAATGTAGTATACTAGATTAAGATCTGTATTAGTATAGAATAGACATAAATGAATATGATATACTATGTCATGATACAAGTTTAAAGACACTGTTCTTAAAAATTTTGAAAATTACATTATTTATGGTAATAGATGTTTTTCCACAATATCTCCTACATAGTAATACCTATACATCCTGGAGAATTAATAGGTTGTAGTTTGTTGATTCAATAAAATATTAGGTAGAAGCATTAGAGAACGATAGTCGTGAGCACTAAGGATGATAGAGGATGGTATTGATGACTTCATCAATCCAGGAACTAGATGTTCCATGGTTAGTTTTGTATATAGTTATATTTTCATCTTCTCTGAACATTACTTGTTAATTAAGTCCAGAATAGTATTTATCCATCAAAAGCTTAAAGTAATCAATGTCTGGGTTTAAATGTCTGTTTCTGAATACAAATGGTCTTAATAACCCTACTAAAAGAGGAAGGTTACTCAAATACCTAGCATCTAATAAAGCTGACATTATATTTTTGCAAGAAACGCACATTATTCAGAAAGATCTAGAAAAAATGGTTTTTAAAGGTTATAGTATTCTAGCTGAATCTCATTTCCAAACAAAGAGAAGAGGAACGATGATTTTGTGGAAAAATACATTACCAATGCCTAAAATAATTAACAGTTTCTCTGATAAAAATGGTATGTTGTGTCTAGTAGTATTGGAATTGAATAAGAAATATTTTACTTCAGCAAATATGTACTGGCTACCTGGTATTGATGCCAAATCTGCAAACAAATATTTGGAAATAATAACAGCAAATTCTAAAGGAGATATCATTTTGGCAGGTGAGTTTAATTGCATCCTATCATCTAAAGATACCACTAATGTCAGCAATATTAAGATACCTGCATCAGCCAAAAAAATTGATAGATTTTGTCTCATTTCATAACCTAAAAGACATATACATGATCAAAGAGCAGAGGTCTCTCAATTTTACTCACTTTTCTTATAGATATGGTACACAGACGACTATTGATAAAGTGTTTATATCTGACAGCCTATTATCCAAAACTCAAGATGTAGTGATTACATCATGCCCTCTGTCAGACCACAATGCCATACTATTTAAAATTAAAATTAAACCAAATGATCTTATTCATTGGCAGAGACTACCAGCCTATATTATTAAGATAAAAGGATTCAAAGAATGGTTTATAAAGGAAGTAAACTATTATATTGAACTTAATAATAATAATAACACAAATATAGTGTTTATTTGGGACTCTTTAAAATCTTATATATATGGGAAAATAAAAACCTGGTATTTACATAAAAGGAAAGAATGGGACAAATAATTATTAAATCTACAACTGAAAATTGACACTTTAAAAAAGAACTTACACCCCAAAGAATTGGGCTCGAATCTGGAATTAAAACAACTAAATCTCAAATATTTAGACATTCTTAGTCATAAAGTAGCAATTAATTTAGAGAGGTTAAAATTACAATCTTATTCATCTAATCCAAAACATATGCATAGATTAGCAGCCAAAACAAAAAGTTTTCACAAGAGTAAACACATAATTGAAATATTAAACATATCTAAACACAATTCAAAACCTTCTTCAGATCTAAAAGATATTTTAGAGATTTTTCGTTCATATCATGAAACAATGAATAAAGCAAACAAACTTTACTAATAATAGTTCAAATATAGAATTTCTAAAAAACAATATAAATAATAAACTTTCTAAAGAACAAAATAATAGATTACTTAAATCAATATCATTAATAGAAATTAAAGAAAGAATACAAAATCTTAAAAATAATAAAGCCCCTGGTCTTGATGGCATAATAGGTGAATTATATAAAAATTTTCCCTGATTCTGCTTTGAAGATATTAATGAAAGCACTTGAGGAATTTCGAATAAGTGACAAACTTTGTCCTTCTTGGAAATATTCGCTAATTTCTCCCATTCTAAAACAAGATAAGGACTCCAAATATGTTTCATCATATCGTCCTATTTCCCTATTAAATATAGATTAGAAAATATTTACGTCTATTTTAGCAAACAGATTAAATCAAATGATGCCGACTTTAATAAACAACGATCAAACAGTTTTTATACTGAACAGAAAAGTTCAGGATAATACTATTAGACTTTTAACTTTAATAGATTTTGCAAATAAAAAAAAAAAAGAATTATCACTCATCAGTCTAGATCTAGATAAGGCATTTGATTCTATTAACTGGACATACTTATTTATGGTATTAAAAGAATATAATTTCTCCTCGGAAATCTTAAACTTGTTAAAAAAATTATATGAAGGTTCTATAGCGTATATTAAAATTGGCACTTTTTAATCTGGCCCACTTCAAATTCTAAAAGGCACTAGACAAGGTTGCCCTTTATCCCCACTACTATTTGCATTAGCAATAGAACCATTTGATAATTTTATAAGAAACAATATAAACATAAAAAGTTTTGATGTTAATGAGAACTATTCTTCTAAAATTTTACTCTTTGCAGATGATATCTTATTAACTATTGGAAATATTGATTCATCTATTGACCACATTATCAGATCATTAAAACTCTGAGGAAATCTCAAACCTTAGATTTAACCAAAACAAAACAAACTATTCTCATCAATAAAAAATTGAATAAC